>NC_143039.1:17412500-17542500 GCF_057628025.1 Oncorhynchus mykiss
CCTTTGTGCAAGGAGGAGCAGGAGGAGCACTGCCAGAGCCCTGCAAAATGACATCCAGCAGGCCACAAATGTGCATGTGTCTGCTCAAACGGTCAGAAACAGACTCCATGAGGGTGGTATGAGGGCCCGACCTCCACAAGTGGGGGTTGTGCTTACAGCCCAACACCGTGCAGAACGTTTGGCATTTGCCAGAGAACACCAAGATTGGCAAATTCGCCACTGGCGCCCTGTGCTCTTCACAGATGAAAGCAGGTTCACACTGAGCACGTGACAGACGTGACAGAGTCTGGAGACGCCGTGGAGAACGTTCTGCTGCCTGCAACATCATCCAGCATGACTGGTTTGGCGGTGGGTCAGTCATGGTGTGGGGTGGCATTTCTTTGGGGGGCCGCACAGCCCTCCCCCAATGTGCTCGCCAGAGGTAGCCTGACTGCCATTAGGTACCGAGATAAGATCCTCAGACCCCATGTGAGACCATATGCTGGTGCGGTTGGCCCTAGGTTCCTCCTAATGCAAGATAATGCTAGACCTCAATTGGCTGGAGTGTGTCAGCAGTTCCTGCAAGAGGAAGGCATTGATGCTATGGACTGGCCCGCCCGTTCCCCAGACCTGAATCCAATTGAGCACATCTGGGACATCATGTCTCGCTCCATTGCACCACAGACTGTCCAGGAGTTGGTGGATGCTTTAGTCCAGGTCTGGGAGGAGATCCTTCAGGAGACCATCCGCCACCTCATCAGGAGCATGCCCAGGCGTTGTAGGGAGGTCATACAGGCGCGTGGAGGCCACACACACTACTGAGCCTCATTTTGACTTGTTTTAAGGACATTACATCAGTTGGATCAGCCTGTAGTGTGGTTTTCCACTTTAATTTTGAGTGTGACTCCAAATCCAGACCTCAATGGGTTGATAAATTTGATTTCCATTGATAATTTTTGTGTGATTTTGTTGTCAGCACATTCAACTATGTAAAGAAAAAAGTATTTAATAAGAATATTTCATTCATTCAGATCTAGGATGTGTTGTTTTAGTGTTCCCTTTATTTGTTTGAGCAGTGTATATAGAGAGATATCCTATTAGCATACTCTAGCTATATATAGAGATATATTCTATTAGCATACTGTAGATATATAGAGAGATATCCTATTAGCATACTGTAGCTATATATAGAGATATATTCTATTAGCATACTGTAGAAATATAGAGAGATATCCTATTAGCATACTGTAGAAATATAGAGAGATATCCTATTAGCATACTGTAGATATATAGAGAGATATCCTATTAGCATACTGTAGAAATATAGAGAGATATCCTATTAGCATACTGTAGCTATATATAGAGATATATTCTATTAGCATACTGTAGCTATATATAGAGATATCCTATTAGCATACTGTAGATATATATAGAGATATATTCTATTAGCATACTGTAGATATATATAGAGATATATTCTATTAGCATACTGTAGAAATATAGAGAGATATCCTATTAGCATACTGTAGATATATATAGAGAGATATCCTATTAGCATACTGTAGATATATAGAGAGATATCCTATTAGCATACTGTAGAAATATAGAGAGATATCCTATTAGCAGACTGTAGATATATATAGAGATATATTCTATTAGCATACTGTAGATATATATAGAGATATATTCTATTAGCATACTGTAGAAATATAGAGAGATATCCTATTAGCATACTGTAGCTATATATAGAGATATATTCTATTAGCATACTGTAGATATATAGAGAGATATCCTATTAGCATACTGTAGAAATATAGAGAGATATCCTATTAGCATACTGTAGATATATTTAGAGAGATATCCTATTAGCAGACTGTAGATATATATAGAGATATATTCTATTAGCATACTGTAGATATATAGAGAGATATCCTATTAGCATACTGTAGAAATATAGAGAGATATCCTATTAGCATACTGTAGATATATATAGAGATATATTCTATTAGCATACTGTAGATATATAGAGAGATATCCTATTAGCATACTGTAGAAATATAGAGAGATATCCTATTAGCCTACTGTAGATATATTTAGAGAGATATCCTATTAGCAGACTGTAGATATATAGAGAGAGATATCCTATTAGCCTACTGTAGATAGAGAGGGAAATATATCCTATTAGCATACTGTAGATGGAGAGGGAGAGATTTCTCTCACACACACACACACACACACACAAACACACACCTCGCTCTCTCCATCAGTTGGCTGGACTGTGATAATCGCTGGGCAGCTGTGTTAGAGGGCGATGATGTGGAGCAGTTTTACACACCATTACTAATAATCCAGAGGACACATGTGCTGCAAAACAAATATTTATTTATTTAGCTAATTGTGCTAAGGCTTCCGTGACTAAGACCAAGCCGTGTGTGATGTGATGTGTGTTTGTGTTCATGAGGGCTACAGAGAATCAGTGTAGTGGGAGAGATACACCTGTCCTCTGTTTGCTGCTATCCCCCCCTCTTGTCCTGTCCTGACTGAACTCACTCCCATGTCAACTCTTTCAGCAAGGTGTGTGTGTGCGCGCGTGTGTGTGATGGCGTGTTTGTGTGTGTGTGTGTGCATGCGTATGTGTGTGTCTGTGTGTTTGCTTGCGTGTGTGTGTGTGCTTGCGTGTGTGCTTGTGTGTGTGTGTCCGTGCACATGTGTGTGCGTATGTCTGTGTTCCCTTTAGCTCGTATATGATCTCAGGTTTACAGTATAACGTCTCACCATGAGGAAAGACCTTTAAGACCTGACTACTTTACTCTCACCCCCCCATCAACACCAAACACCAGCTAGAGTAGTAGTCTAGATGTCCTTCCTCTCTCCTCTTTCCCCCCTCCCTGGCTCCCTCTCTCCCTCGCTGTGTTTGTGTGGACCAGATGCCAGTGTTGAGTAAGCTGCCTCTGGAGGCTCCCAGTAGCATATTGGTTTATAATTAATGAAATTAGAGGCATTATCTGTTTTGAAGATTCAAGCCCTGCATGCAAGGCTGTCTGTTGAAGACAGAGGAGGAATGGAGACAGGCTGAACTTCAGACTGAACTGAAAGAGAGCAGTGGTGCAGATAAGAAAAGAGCTGGGAGCTAGGACTGTTAATGGCCTTCAGTATAGTTAGTATGGGTCCAAATGGAACTAGTTACTGGACTGTTAATGGCCTTCAGTATAGTTAGTATGGGTCCAAATGGAACTGGTTACGGGACTGTTAATGGCCTTCAGTATAGTTAGTATGGGTCCAAACGGAACTGGTTACGGGACTGTTAATGGCCTTCAGTATAGTTAGTATGGGTCCAAATGGAACTGGTTACTGGACTGTTAATGGCCTTCAGTATAGTTAGTATGGGTCCAAATGGAACTGGTTGCTGGACAGTTGTCTTCAGTAGGAAGGTGGTCTCTACTATATTTATAGTTGGTTACTGGACAGTTGTCTTCAGTGGGAAGGTGGTCTATATTTATAGTTGGTTACTGGACAGTTGTCTTCAGTGGGAAGGTGGTCTATATTTATAGTTGGTTACTGGACAGTTGTCTTCAGTGGGAAGGTGGTCTCTACTATATTTATAGTTGGTTACTGGACAGTTGTCTTCAGTGGGAAGGTGGTCTCTACTATATTTAAAGTTGGTTACTGGACAGTTGTCTTCAGTAGGAAGGTGGTCTCTACTATATTTATAGTTGGTTACTGGACAGTTGTCTTCAGTAGGAAGGTGGTCTATATTTATAGTTGGTTACTGGACAGTTGTCTTCAGTAGGAAGGTGGTCTCTACTATATTTATAGTTGGTTACTGGACAGTTGTCTTCAGTGGGAAGGTGGTCTCTACTATATTTAAAGTTGGTTACTGGACAGTTGTCTTCAGTAGGAAGGTGGTCTCTACTATATTTATAGTTGGTTACTGGACAGTTGTCTTCAGTAGGAAGGTGGTCTCTACTATATTTATAGTTGGTTACTGGACAGTTGTCTTCAGTGGGAAGGTGGTCTCTACTATATTTATAGTTGGCTACTGGACAGTTGTCTTCAGTAGGAAGGTGGTCTCTACTATATTTATAGTTGGTTACTGGACAGTTGTCTTCAGTAGGAAGGTGGTCTATATTTATAGTTGGTTACTGGACAGTTGTCTTCAGTGGGAAGGTGGTCTCTACTGTATTTATAGTTGGTTACTGGACAGTTGTCTTCAGTGGGAAGGTGGTCTATATTTATAGTTGGTTACTGGACAGTTGTCTTCAGTGGGAAGGTGGTCTCTACTATATTTATAGTTGGTTACTGGACAGTTGTCTTCAGTGGGAAGGTGGTCTCTACTATATTTATAGTTGGTTACTGGACAGTTGTCTTCAGTGGGAAGGTGGTCTCTACTATATTTATAGTTGGTTACTGGACAGTTGTCTTCAGTGGGAAGGTGGTCTCTACTATATTTATAGTTGGTTACTGGACAGTTGTCTTCAGTGGGAAGGTGGTCTCTACTATATTTATAGTTGGTTACTGGACAGTTGTCTTCAGTAGGAAGGTGGTCTCTACTATATTTATAGTTGGTTACTGGACAGTTGTCTTCAGTGGGAAGGTGGTCTCTACTATATTTATAGTTGGTTACTGGACAGTTGTCTTCAGTGGGAAGGTGGTCTCTACTATATTTATAGTTGGTTACTGGACAGTTGTCTTCAGTAGGAAGGTGGTCTCTACTATATTTATAGTTGGTTACTGGACAGTTGTCTTCAGTGGGAAGGTGGTCTCTACTATATTTATAGTTGGTTACTGGACAGTTGTCTTCAGTGGGAAGGTGGTCTCTACTATATTTATAGTTGGTTACTGGACAGTTGTCTTCAGTGGGAAGGTGGTCTCTACTATATTTATAGTTGGTTACTGGACAGTTGTCTTCAGTGGGAAGGTGGTCTCTACTATATTTATAGTTGGTTACTGGACAGTTGTCTTCAGTAGGAAGGTGGTCTCTACTATATTTATAGTTGGTTACTGGACAGTTGTCTTCATTGGGAAGGTGGTCTCTACTATATTTATAGTTGGTTACTGGACAGTTGTCTTCAGTGGGAAGGTGGTCTCTACTATATTTATAGTTGGTTACTGGACAGTTGTCTTCAGTGGGAAGGTGGTCTCTACTATATTTATAGTTGGTTACTGGACAGTTGTCTTCAGTGGGAAGGTGGTCTCTACTATATTTATAGTTGGTTACTGGACAGTTGTCTTCAGTGGGAAGGTGGTCTCTACTATATTTATAGTTGGTTACTGGACAGTTGTCTTCAGTGGGAAGGTGGTCTCTACTATATTTATAGTTGGTTACTGGACAGTTGTCTTCAGTGGGAAGGTGGTCTATATTTATAGTTGGTTACTGGACAGTTGTCTTCAGTGGGAAGGTGGTCTATATTTATAGTTGGTTACTGGACAGTTGTCTTCAGTAGGAAGGTGGTCTATACTATATTTATAGTTGGTTACTGGACAGTTGTCTTCAGTAGGAAGGTGGTCTCTACTATGTTTATAGTTGGTTACTGGACAGTTGTCTTCAGTGGGAAGGTGGTCTCTACTATATTTATAGTTGGTTACTGGACAGTTGTCTTCAGTGGGAAGGTGGTCTATATTTATAGTTGGTTACTGGACAGTTGTCTTCAGTGGGAAGGTGGTCTCTACTATATTTATAGTTGGTTACTGGACAGTTGTCTTCAGTGGGAAGGTGGTCTCTACTATATTTATAGTTGGTTACTGGACAGTTGTCTTCAGTGGGAAGGTGGTCTCTACTATATTTATAGTTGGTTACTGGACAGTTGTCTTCAGTGGGAAGGTGGTCTATATTTATAGTTGGTTACTGGACAGTTGTCTTCAGTGGGAAGGTGGTCTATATTTATAGTTGGTTACTGGACAGTTGTCTTCAGTAGGAAGGTGGTCTATACTATATTTATAGTTGGTTACTGGACAGTTGTCTTCAGTAGGAAGGTGGTCTCTACTATGTTTATAGTTGGTTACTGGACAGTTGTCTTCAGTGGGAAGGTGGTCTCTACTATATTTATAGTTGGTTACTGGACAGTTGTCTTCAGTGGGAAGGTGGTCTCTACTATATTTATAGTTGGTTACTGGACAGTTGTCTTCAGTGGGAAGGTGGTCTCTACTATATTTATAGTTGGTTACTGGACAGTTGTCTTCAGTGGGAAGGTGGTCTCTACTATATTTATAGTTGGTTACTGGACAGTTGTCTTCAGTGGGAAGGTGGTCTCTACTATATTTATAGTTGGTTACTGGACAGTTGTCTTCAGTGGGAAGGTGGTCTATATTTATAGTTGGTTACTGGACAGTTGTCTTCAGTGGGAAGGTGGTCTATATTTATAGTTGGTTACTGGACAGTTGTCTTCAGTAGGAAGGTGGTCTATACTATATTTATAGTTGGTTACTGGACAGTTGTCTTCAGTAGGAAGGTGGTCTCTACTATGTTTATAGTTGGTTACTGGACAGTTGTCTTCAGTGGGAAGGTGGTCTCTACTATATTTATAGTTGGTTACTGGACAGTTGTCTTCAGTGGGAAGGTGGTCTATATTTATAGTTGGTTACTGGACAGTTGTCTTCAGTGGGAAGGTGGTCTCTACTATATTTATAGTTGGTTACTGGACAGTTGTCTTCAGTGGGAAGGTGGTCTCTACTATATTTATAGTTGGTTACTGGACAGTTGTCTTCAGTGGGAAGGTGGTCTCTACTATATTTATAGTTGGTTACTGGACAGTTGTCTTCAGTGGGAAGGTGGTCTATATTTATAGTTGGTTACTGGACAGTTGTCTTCAGTGGGAAGGTGGTCTATATTTATAGTTGGTTACTGGACAGTTGTCTTCAGTAGGAAGGTGGTCTATACTATATTTATAGTTGGTTACTGGACAGTTGTCTTCAGTAGGAAGGTGGTCTCTACTATGTTTATAGTTGGTTACTGGACAGTTGTCTTCAGTGGGAAGGTGGTCTCTACTATATTTATAGTTGGTTACTGGACAGTTGTCTTCAGTGGGAAGGTGGTCTATATTTATAGTTGGTTACTGGACAGTTGTCTTCAGTGGGAAGGTGGTCTCTACTATATTTATAGTTGGTTACTGGACAGTTGTCTTCAGTGGGAAGGTGGTCTATATTTATAGTTGGTTACTGGACAGTTGTCTTCAGTGGGAAGGTGGTCTCTACTATATTTAAAGTTGGTTACTGGACAGTTGTCTTCAGTAGGAAGGTGGTCTCTACTATATTTATAGTTGGTTACTGGACAGTTGTCTTCAGTAGGAAGGTGGTCTATATTTATAGTTGGTTACTGGACAGTTGTCTTCAGTAGGAAGGTGGTCTCTACTATATTTATAGTTGGTTACTGGACAGTTGTCTTCAGTGGGAAGGTGGTCTCTACTATATTTAAAGTTGGTTACTGGACAGTTGTCTTCAGTAGGAAGGTGGTCTCTACTATATTTATAGTTGGTTACTGGACAGTTGTCTTCAGTAGGAAGGTGGTCTCTACTATATTTATAGTTGGTTACTGGACAGTTGTCTTCAGTGGGAAGGTGGTCTCTACTATATTTATAGTTGGTTACTGGACAGTTGTCTTCAGTAGGAAGGTGGTCTCTACTATATTTATAGTTGGTTACTGGACAGTTGTCTTCAGTAGGAAGGTGGTCTATATTTATAGTTGGTTACTGGACAGTTGTCTTCAGTGGGAAGGTGGTCTCTACTGTATTTATAGTTGGTTACTGGACAGTTGTCTTCAGTGGGAAGGTGGTCTATATTTATAGTTGGTTACTGGACAGTTGTCTTCAGTGGGAAGGTGGTCTCTACTATATTTATAGTTGGTTACTGGACAGTTGTCTTCAGTGGGAAGGTGGTCTCTACTATATTTATAGTTGGTTACTGGACAGTTGTCTTCAGTGGGAAGGTGGTCTCTACTATATTTATAGTTGGTTACTGGACAGTTGTCTTCAGTGGGAAGGTGGTCTCTACTATATTTATAGTTGGTTACTGGACAGTTGTCTTCAGTGGGAAGGTGGTCTCTACTATATTTATAGTTGGTTACTGGACAGTTGTCTTCAGTAGGAAGGTGGTCTCTACTATATTTATAGTTGGTTACTGGACAGTTGTCTTCAGTGGGAAGGTGGTCTCTACTATATTTATAGTTGGTTACTGGACAGTTGTCTTCAGTGGGAAGGTGGTCTCTACTATATTTATAGTTGGTTACTGGACAGTTGTCTTCAGTAGGAAGGTGGTCTCTACTATATTTATAGTTGGTTACTGGACAGTTGTCTTCAGTGGGAAGGTGGTCTCTACTATATTTATAGTTGGTTACTGGACAGTTGTCTTCAGTGGGAAGGTGGTCTCTACTATATTTATAGTTGGTTACTGGACAGTTGTCTTCAGTGGGAAGGTGGTCTCTACTATATTTATAGTTGGTTACTGGACAGTTGTCTTCAGTGGGAAGGTGGTCTCTACTATATTTATAGTTGGTTACTGGACAGTTGTCTTCAGTAGGAAGGTGGTCTCTACTATATTTATAGTTGGTTACTGGACAGTTGTCTTCATTGGGAAGGTGGTCTCTACTATATTTATAGTTGGTTACTGGACAGTTGTCTTCAGTGGGAAGGTGGTCTCTACTATATTTATAGTTGGTTACTGGACAGTTGTCTTCAGTGGGAAGGTGGTCTCTACTATATTTATAGTTGGTTACTGGACAGTTGTCTTCAGTGGGAAGGTGGTCTCTACTATATTTATAGTTGGTTACTGGACAGTTGTCTTCAGTGGGAAGGTGGTCTCTACTATATTTATAGTTGGTTACTGGACAGTTGTCTTCAGTGGGAAGGTGGTCTATATTTATAGTTGGTTACTGGACAGTTGTCTTCAGTGGGAAGGTGGTCTATATTTATAGTTGGTTACTGGACAGTTGTCTTCAGTGGGAAGGTGGTCTATATTTATAGTTGGTTACTGGACAGTTGTCTTCAGTAGGAAGGTGGTCTATACTATATTTATAGTTGGTTACTGGACAGTTGTCTTCAGTAGGAAGGTGGTCTCTACTATGTTTATAGTTGGTTACTGGACAGTTGTCTTCAGTGGGAAGGTGGTCTCTACTATATTTATAGTTGGTTACTGGACAGTTGTCTTCAGTGGGAAGGTGGTCTATATTTATAGTTGGTTACTGGACAGTTGTCTTCAGTGGGAAGGTGGTCTCTACTATATTTATAGTTGGTTACTGGACAGTTGTCTTCAGTGGGAAGGTGGTCTCTACTATATTTATAGTTGGTTACTGGACAGTTGTCTTCAGTGGGAAGGTGGTCTCTACTATATTTATAGTTGGTTACTGGACAGTTGTCTTCAGTGGGAAGGTGGTCTATATTTATAGTTGGTTACTGGACAGTTGTCTTCAGTGGGAAGGTGGTCTATATTTATAGTTGGTTACTGGACAGTTGTCTTCAGTGGGAAGGTGGTCTCTACTATATTTATAGTTGGTTACTGGACAGTTGTCTTCAGTGGGAAGGTGGTCTCTACTATATTTAAAGTTGGTTACTGGACAGTTGTCTTCAGTAGGAAGGTGGTCTCTACTATATTTATAGTTGGTTACTGGACAGTTGTCTTCAGTGGGAAGGTGGTCTCTACTATATTTATAGTTGGTTACTGGACAGTTGTCTTCAGTGGGAAGGTGGTCTCTACTATATTTAAAGTTGGTTACTGGACAGTTGTCTTCAGTAGGAAGGTGGTCTCTACTATATTTATAGTTGGTTACTGGACAGTTGTCTTCAGTGGGAAGGTGGTCTCTACTATATTTAAAGTTGGTTACTGGACAGTTGTCTTCAGTAGGAAGGTGGTCTCTACTATATTTATAGTTGGTTACTGGACAGTTGTCTTCAGTAGGAAGGTGGTCTCTACTATATTTATAGTTGGTTACTGGACAGTTGTCTTCAGTGGGAAGGTGGTCTCTACTATATTTATAGTTGGTTACTGGACAGTTGTCTTCAGTAGGAAGGTGGTCTCTACTATATTTATAGTTGGTTACTGGACAGTTGTCTTCAGTAGGAAGGTGGTCTATATTTATAGTTGGTTACTGGACAGTTGTCTTCAGTGGGAAGGTGGTCTCTACTGTATTTATAGTTGGTTACTGGACAGTTGTCTTCAGTGGGAAGGTGGTCTATATTTATAGTTGGTTACTGGACAGTTGTCTTCAGTGGGAAGGTGGTCTCTACTATATTTATAGTTGGTTACTGGACAGTTGTCTTCAGTGGGAAGGTGGTCTCTACTATATTTATAGTTGGTTACTGGACAGTTGTCTTCAGTGGGAAGGTGGTCTCTACTATATTTATAGTTGGTTACTGGACAGTTGTCTTCAGTGGGAAGGTGGTCTCTACTATATTTATAGTTGGTTACTGGACAGTTGTCTTCAGTGGGAAGGTGGTCTCTACTATATTTATAGTTGGTTACTGGACAGTTGTCTTCAGTAGGAAGGTGGTCTCTACTATATTTATAGTTGGTTACTGGACAGTTGTCTTCAGTGGGAAGGTGGTCTCTACTATATTTATAGTTGGTTACTGGACAGTTGTCTTCAGTGGGAAGGTGGTCTCTACTATATTTATAGTTGGTTACTGGACAGTTGTCTTCAGTAGGAAGGTGGTCTCTACTATATTTATAGTTGGTTACTGGACAGTTGTCTTCAGTGGGAAGGTGGTCTCTACTATATTTATAGTTGGTTACTGGACAGTTGTCTTCAGTGGGAAGGTGGTCTCTACTATATTTATAGTTGGTTACTGGACAGTTGTCTTCAGTGGGAAGGTGGTCTCTACTATATTTATAGTTGGTTACTGGACAGTTGTCTTCAGTGGGAAGGTGGTCTCTACTATATTTATAGTTGGTTACTGGACAGTTGTCTTCAGTAGGAAGGTGGTCTCTACTATATTTATAGTTGGTTACTGGACAGTTGTCTTCATTGGGAAGGTGGTCTCTACTATATTTATAGTTGGTTACTGGACAGTTGTCTTCAGTGGGAAGGTGGTCTCTACTATATTTATAGTTGGTTACTGGACAGTTGTCTTCAGTGGGAAGGTGGTCTCTACTATATTTATAGTTGGTTACTGGACAGTTGTCTTCAGTGGGAAGGTGGTCTCTACTATATTTATAGTTGGTTACTGGACAGTTGTCTTCAGTGGGAAGGTGGTCTCTACTATATTTATAGTTGGTTACTGGACAGTTGTCTTCAGTGGGAAGGTGGTCTCTACTATATTTATAGTTGGTTACTGGACAGTTGTCTTCAGTGGGAAGGTGGTCTATATTTATAGTTGGTTACTGGACAGTTGTCTTCAGTGGGAAGGTGGTCTATATTTATAGTTGGTTACTGGACAGTTGTCTTCAGTAGGAAGGTGGTCTATACTATATTTATAGTTGGTTACTGGACAGTTGTCTTCAGTAGGAAGGTGGTCTCTACTATGTTTATAGTTGGTTACTGGACAGTTGTCTTCAGTGGGAAGGTGGTCTCTACTATATTTATAGTTGGTTACTGGACAGTTGTCTTCAGTGGGAAGGTGGTCTATATTTATAGTTGGTTACTGGACAGTTGTCTTCAGTGGGAAGGTGGTCTCTACTATATTTATAGTTGGTTACTGGACAGTTGTCTTCAGTGGGAAGGTGGTCTCTACTATATTTATAGTTGGTTACTGGACAGTTGTCTTCAGTGGGAAGGTGGTCTCTACTATATTTATAGTTGGTTACTGGACAGTTGTCTTCAGTGGGAAGGTGGTCTATATTTATAGTTGGTTACTGGACAGTTGTCTTCAGTGGGAAGGTGGTCTATATTTATAGTTGGTTACTGGACAGTTGTCTTCAGTAGGAAGGTGGTCTATACTATATTTATAGTTGGTTACTGGACAGTTGTCTTCAGTAGGAAGGTGGTCTCTACTATGTTTATAGTTGGTTACTGGACAGTTGTCTTCAGTGGGAAGGTGGTCTCTACTATATTTATAGTTGGTTACTGGACAGTTGTCTTCAGTGGGAAGGTGGTCTCTACTATATTTATAGTTGGTTACTGGACAGTTGTCTTCAGTGGGAAGGTGGTCTCTACTATATTTATAGTTGGTTACTGGACAGTTGTCTTCAGTGGGAAGGTGGTCTCTACTATATTTATAGTTGGTTACTGGACAGTTGTCTTCAGTGGGAAGGTGGTCTCTACTATATTTATAGTTGGTTACTGGACAGTTGTCTTCAGTGGGAAGGTGGTCTATATTTATAGTTGGTTACTGGACAGTTGTCTTCAGTGGGAAGGTGGTCTATATTTATAGTTGGTTACTGGACAGTTGTCTTCAGTAGGAAGGTGGTCTATACTATATTTATAGTTGGTTACTGGACAGTTGTCTTCAGTAGGAAGGTGGTCTCTACTATGTTTATAGTTGGTTACTGGACAGTTGTCTTCAGTGGGAAGGTGGTCTCTACTATATTTATAGTTGGTTACTGGACAGTTGTCTTCAGTGGGAAGGTGGTCTATATTTATAGTTGGTTACTGGACAGTTGTCTTCAGTGGGAAGGTGGTCTCTACTATATTTATAGTTGGTTACTGGACAGTTGTCTTCAGTGGGAAGGTGGTCTCTACTATATTTATAGTTGGTTACTGGACAGTTGTCTTCAGTGGGAAGGTGGTCTCTACTATATTTATAGTTGGTTACTGGACAGTTGTCTTCAGTGGGAAGGTGGTCTATATTTATAGTTGGTTACTGGACAGTTGTCTTCAGTGGGAAGGTGGTCTATATTTATAGTTGGTTACTGGACAGTTGTCTTCAGTAGGAAGGTGGTCTATACTATATTTATAGTTGGTTACTGGACAGTTGTCTTCAGTAGGAAGGTGGTCTCTACTATGTTTATAGTTGGTTACTGGACAGTTGTCTTCAGTGGGAAGGTGGTCTCTACTATATTTATAGTTGGTTACTGGACAGTTGTCTTCAGTGGGAAGGTGGTCTATATTTATAGTTGGTTACTGGACAGTTGTCTTCAGTGGGAAGGTGGTCTCTACTATATTTATAGTTGGTTACTGGACAGTTGTCTTCAGTGGGAAGGTGGTCTATATTTATAGTTGGTTACTGGACAGTTGTCTTCAGTGGGAAGGTGGTCTCTACTATATTTAAAGTTGGTTACTGGACAGTTGTCTTCAGTAGGAAGGTGGTCTCTACTATATTTATAGTTGGTTACTGGACAGTTGTCTTCAGTAGGAAGGTGGTCTATATTTATAGTTGGTTACTGGACAGTTGTCTTCAGTAGGAAGGTGGTCTCTACTATATTTATAGTTGGTTACTGGACAGTTGTCTTCAGTGGGAAGGTGGTCTCTACTATATTTAAAGTTGGTTACTGGACAGTTGTCTTCAGTAGGAAGGTGGTCTCTACTATATTTATAGTTGGTTACTGGACAGTTGTCTTCAGTAGGAAGGTGGTCTCTACTATATTTATAGTTGGTTACTGGACAGTTGTCTTCAGTGGGAAGGTGGTCTCTACTATATTTATAGTTGGTTACTGGACAGTTGTCTTCAGTAGGAAGGTGGTCTCTACTATATTTATAGTTGGTTACTGGACAGTTGTCTTCAGTAGGAAGGTGGTCTATATTTATAGTTGGTTACTGGACAGTTGTCTTCAGTGGGAAGGTGGTCTCTACTGTATTTATAGTTGGTTACTGGACAGTTGTCTTCAGTGGGAAGGTGGTCTATATTTATAGTTGGTTACTGGACAGTTGTCTTCAGTGGGAAGGTGGTCTCTACTATATTTATAGTTGGTTACTGGACAGTTGTCTTCAGTGGGAAGGTGGTCTCTACTATATTTATAGTTGGTTACTGGACAGTTGTCTTCAGTGGGAAGGTGGTCTCTACTATATTTATAGTTGGTTACTGGACAGTTGTCTTCAGTGGGAAGGTGGTCTCTACTATATTTATAGTTGGTTACTGGACAGTTGTCTTCAGTGGGAAGGTGGTCTCTACTATATTTATAGTTGGTTACTGGACAGTTGTCTTCAGTAGGAAGGTGGTCTCTACTATATTTATAGTTGGTTACTGGACAGTTGTCTTCAGTGGGAAGGTGGTCTCTACTATATTTATAGTTGGTTACTGGACAGTTGTCTTCAGTGGGAAGGTGGTCTCTACTATATTTATAGTTGGTTACTGGACAGTTGTCTTCAGTAGGAAGGTGGTCTCTACTATATTTATAGTTGGTTACTGGACAGTTGTCTTCAGTGGGAAGGTGGTCTCTACTATATTTATAGTTGGTTACTGGACAGTTGTCTTCAGTGGGAAGGTGGTCTCTACTATATTTATAGTTGGTTACTGGACAGTTGTCTTCAGTGGGAAGGTGGTCTCTACTATATTTATAGTTGGTTACTGGACAGTTGTCTTCAGTGGGAAGGTGGTCTCTACTATATTTATAGTTGGTTACTGGACAGTTGTCTTCAGTAGGAAGGTGGTCTCTACTATATTTATAGTTGGTTACTGGACAGTTGTCTTCATTGGGAAGGTGGTCTCTACTATATTTATAGTTGGTTACTGGACAGTTGTCTTCAGTGGGAAGGTGGTCTCTACTATATTTATAGTTGGTTACTGGACAGTTGTCTTCAGTGGGAAGGTGGTCTCTACTATATTTATAGTTGGTTACTGGACAGTTGTCTTCAGTGGGAAGGTGGTCTCTACTATATTTATAGTTGGTTACTGGACAGTTGTCTTCAGTGGGAAGGTGGTCTCTACTATATTTATAGTTGGTTACTGGACAGTTGTCTTCAGTGGGAAGGTGGTCTCTACTATATTTATAGTTGGTTACTGGACAGTTGTCTTCAGTGGGAAGGTGGTCTATATTTATAGTTGGTTACTGGACAGTTGTCTTCAGTGGGAAGGTGGTCTATATTTATAGTTGGTTACTGGACAGTTGTCTTCAGTAGGAAGGTGGTCTATACTATATTTATAGTTGGTTACTGGACAGTTGTCTTCAGTAGGAAGGTGGTCTCTACTATGTTTATAGTTGGTTACTGGACAGTTGTCTTCAGTGGGAAGGTGGTCTCTACTATATTTATAGTTGGTTACTGGACAGTTGTCTTCAGTGGGAAGGTGGTCTATATTTATAGTTGGTTACTGGACAGTTGTCTTCAGTGGGAAGGTGGTCTCTACTATATTTATAGTTGGTTACTGGACAGTTGTCTTCAGTGGGAAGGTGGTCTATATTTATAGTTGGTTACTGGACAGTTGTCTTCAGTGGGAAGGTGGTCTCTACTATATTTATAGTTGGTTACTGGACAGTTGTCTTCAGTGGGAAGGTGGTGTATATTTATAGTTGGTTACTGGACAGTTGTCTTCAGTGGGAAGGTGGTCTCTACTATATTTATAGTTGGTTACTGGACAGTTGTCTTCAGTAGGAAGGTGGTCTCTACTATATTTATAGTTGGTTACTGGACAGTTGTCTTCAGTGGGAAGGTGGTCTCTACTATATTTATAGTTGGTTACTGGACAGTTGTCTTCAGTGGGAAGGTGGTCTATATTTATAGTTGGTTACTGGACAGTTGTCTTCAGTGGGAAGGTGGTCTCTACTATATTTATAGTTGGTTACTGGACAGTTGTCTTCAGTAGGAAGGTGGTCTCTACTATATTTATAGTTGGTTACTGGACAGTTGTCTTCAGTAGGAAGGTGGTCTCTACTATATTTATAGTTGGTTACTGGACAGTTGTCTTCAGTAGGAAGGTGGTCTCTACTATATTTATAATTGGTTACTGGACAGTTGTCTTCAGTGGGAAGGTGGTCTCTACTATATTTATAGTTGGTTACTGGACAGTTGTCTTCAGTGGGAAGGTGGTCTCTACTATATTTATAGTTGGTTACTGGACAGTTGTCTTCAGTAGGAAGGTGGTCTCTACTATATTTATAGTTGGTTACTGGACAGTTGTCTTCAGTAGGAAGGTGGTCTCTACTATATTTATAGTTGGTTACTGGACAGTTGTCTTCAGTGGGAAGGTGGTCTCTACTATATTTATAGTTGGTTACTGGACAGTTGTCTTCAGTAGGAAGGTGGTCTCTACTATATTTATAGTTGGTTACTGGACAGTTGTCTTCAGTGGGAAGGTGTTCTATATTTATAGTTGGTTACTGGACAGTTGTCTTCAGTGGGAAGGTGGTCTCTACTATATTTATAGTTGGTTACTGGACAGTTGTCTTCAGTGGGAAGGTGGTCTCTACTATATTTATAGTTGGTTACTGGACAGTTGTCTTCAGTGGGAAGGTGGTCTCTACTATATTTATAGTTGGTTACTGGACAGTTGTCTTCAGTGGGAAGGTGGTCTCTACTATATTTATAGTTGGTTACTGGACAGTTGTCTTCAGTGGGAAGGTGTTCTATATTTATAGTTGGTTACTGGACAGTTGTCTTCAGTGGGAAGGTGGTCTCTACTATATTTATAGTTGGTTACTGGACAGTTGTCTTCAGTAGGAAGGTGGTCTCTACTATATTTATAGTTGGTTACTGGACAGTTGTCTTCAGTGGGAAGGTGGTCTCTACTATATTTATAGTTGGTTACTGGACAGTTGTCTTCAGTAGGAAGGTGGTCTATATTTATAGTTGGTTACTGGACAGTTGTCTTCAGTGGGAAGGTGGTCTATATTTATAGTTGGTTACTGGACAGTTGTCTTCAGTAGGAAGGTGGTCTATATTTATAGTTGGTTACTGGACAGTTGTCTTCAGTGGGAAGGTGGTCTCTACTATATTTATAGTTGGTTACTGGACAGTTGTCTTCAGTAGGAAGGTGGTCTATATTTATAGTTGGTTACTGGACAGTTGTCTTCAGTGGGAAGGTGGTCTATATTTATAGTTGGTTACTGGACAGTTGTCTTCAGTGGGAAGGTGGTCTCTACTATATTTATAGTTGGTTACTGGACAGTTGTCTTCAGTAGGGAGGTGGTCTCTACTATATTTATAGTTGGTTACTGGACAGTTGTCTTCAGTAGGAAGGTGGTCTCTACTATATTTATAGTTGGTTACTGGACAGTTGTCTTCAGTGGGAAGGTGGTCTCTACTATATTTATAGTTGGTTACTGGACAGTTGTCTTCAGTGGGAAGGTGGTCTATATTTATAGTTGGTTACTGGACAGTTGTCTTCAGTGGGAAGGTGGTCTCTACTATATTTATAGTTGGTTACTGGACAGTTGTCTTCAGTGGGAAGGTGGTGTATATTTATAGTTGGTTACTGGACAGTTGTCTTCAGTGGGAAGGTGGTCTCTACTATATTTATAGTTGGTTACTGGACAGTTGTCTTCAGTGGGAAGGTGGTGTATATTTATAGTTGGTTACTGGACAGTTGTCTTCAGTGGGAAGGTGGTCTCTACTATATTTATAGTTGGTTACTGGACAGTTGTCTTCAGTAGGAAGGTGGTCTCTACTATATTTATAGTTGGTTACTGGACAGTTGTCTTCAGTGGGAAGGTGGTCTATATTTATAGTTGGTTACTGGACAGTTGTCTTCAGTGGGAAGGTGGTCTATATTTATAGTTGGTTACTGGACAGTTGTCTTCAGTGGGAAGGTGGTCTCTACTATATTTATAGTTGGTTACTGGACAGTTGTCTTCAGTAGGAAGGTGGTCTATATTTATAGTTGGTTACTGGACAGTTGTCTTCAGTGGGAAGGTGGTCTCTACTATATTTAGAGTTGGTTACTGGACAGTTGTCTTCAGTAGGAAGGTGGTCTATATTTAGAGTTGGTTACTGGACAGTTGTCTTCAGTAGGAAGGTGGTCTCTACTATATTTATAGTTGGTTACTGGACAGTTGTCTTCAGTAGGAAGGTGGTCTATATTTATAGTTGGTTACTGGACAGTTGTCTTCAGTGGGAAGGTGGTCTCTACTATATTTATAGTTGGTTACTGGACAGTTGTCTTCAGTAGGAAGGTGGTCTATATTTATAGTTGGTTACTGGACAGTTGTCTTCAGTGGGAAGGTGGTCTCTACTATATTTAGAGTTGGTTACTGGACAGTTGTCTTCAGTAGGAAGGTGGTCTATATTTAGAGTTGGTTACTGGACAGTTGTCTTCAGTAGGAAGGTGGTCTCTACTATATTTAGAGTTGGTTACTGGACAGTTGTCTTCAGTAGGAAGGTGGTCTATATTTATAGTTGGTTACTGGACAGTTGTCTTCAGTGGGAAGGTGGTCTCTACTATATTTATAGTTGGTTACTGGACAGTTGTCTTCAGTAGGAAGGTGGTCTCTACTATATTTATAGTTGGTTACTGGACAGTTGTCTTCAGTAGGAAGGTGGTCTCTACTATATTTATAGTTGGTTACTGGACAGTTGTCTTCAGTGGGAAGGTGGTCTCTACTATATTTATAGTTGGTTACTGGACAGTTGTCTTCAGTAGGAAGGTGGTCTATATTTATAGTTGGTTACTGGACAGTTGTCTTCAGTAGGAAGGTGGTCTATATTTATAGTTGGTTACTGGACAGTTGTCTTCAGTAGGAAGGTGGTCTATATTTATAGTTGGTTACTGGACAGTTGTCTTCAGTGGGAAGGTGGTCTCTACTATATTTATAGTTGGTTACTGGACAGTTGTCTTCAGTGGGAAGGTGGTCTATATTTATAGTTGGTTACTGGACAGTTGTCTTCAGTGGGAAGGTGGTCTCTACTATATTTATAGTTGGTTACTGGACAGTTGTCTTCAGTAGGAAGGTGGTCTCTACTATATTTATAGTTGGTTACTGGACAGTTGTCTTCAGTGGGAAGGTGGTCTCTACTATATTTATAGTTGGTTACTGGACAGTTGTCTTCAGTGGGAAGGTGTTCTATATTTATAGTTGGTTACTGGACAGTTGTCTTCAGTAGGAAGGTGGTCTCTACTATATTTATAGTTGGTTACTGGACAGTTGTCTTCAGTAGGAAGGTGGTCTCTACTATATTTATAGTTGGTTACTGGACAGTTGTCTTCAGTAGGAAGGTGGTCTCTACTATATTTATAGTTGGTTACTGGACAGTTGTCTTCAGTGGGAAGGTGGTCTCTACTATATTTATAGTTGGTTACTGGACAGTTGTCTTCAGTAGGAAGGTGGTCTATATTTATAGTTGGTTACTGGACAGTTGTCTTCAGTAGGAAGGTGGTCTATATTTATAGTTGGTTACTGGACAGTTGTCTTCAGTGGGAAGGTGGTCTCTACTATATTTATAGTTGGTTACTGGACAGTTGTCTTCAGTAGGAAGGTGGTCTCTACTATATTTATAGTTGGTTACTGGACAGTTGTCTTCAGTAGGAAGGTGGTCTCTACTATATTTATAGTTGGTTACTGGACAGTTGTCTTCAGTAGGAAGGTGGTCTCTACTATATTTATAGTTGGTTACTGGACAGTTGTCTTCAGTGGGAAGGTGGTCTCTACTATATTTATAGTTGGTTACTGGACAGTTGTCTTCAGTAGGAAGGTGGTCTATATTTATAGTTGGTTACTGGACAGTTGTCTTCAGTGGGAAGGTGGTCTATATTTATAGTTGGTTACTGGACAGTTGTCTTCAGTAGGAAGGTGGTCTATATTTATAGTTGGTTACTGGACAGTTGTCTTCAGTGGGAAGGTGGTCTCTACTATATTTATAGTTGGTTACTGGACAGTTGTCTTCAGTGGGAAGGTGGTCTCTACTATATTTATAGTTGGTTACTGGACAGTTGTCTTCAGTGGGAAGGTGTTCTATATTTATAGTTGGTTACTGGACAGTTGTCTTCAGTGGGAAGGTGGTCTCTACTATATTTATAGTTGGTTACTGGACAGTTGTCTTCAGTAGGAAGGTGGTCTCTACTATATTTATAGTTGGTTACTGGACAGTTGTCTTCAGTGGGAAGGTGGTCTCTACTATATTTATAGTTGGTTACTGGACAGTTGTCTTCAGTAGGAAGGTGGTCTATATTTATAGTTGGTTACTGGACAGTTGTCTTCAGTGGGAAGGTGGTCTATATTTATAGTTGGTTACTGGACAGTTGTCTTCAGTAGGAAGGTGGTCTATATTTATAGTTGGTTACTGGACAGTTGTCTTCAGTGGGAAGGTGGTCTCTACTATATTTATAGTTGGTTACTGGACAGTTGTCTTCAGTAGGAAGGTGGTCTATATTTATAGTTGGTTACTGGACAGTTGTCTTCAGTGGGAAGGTGGTCTATATTTATAGTTGGTTACTGGACAGTTGTCTTCAGTGGGAAGGTGGTCTCTACTATATTTATAGTTGGTTACTGGACAGTTGTCTTCAGTAGGGAGGTGGTCTCTACTATATTTATAGTTGGTTACTGGACAGTTGTCTTCAGTAGGAAGGTGGTCTCTACTATATTTATAGTTGGTTACTGGACAGTTGTCTTCAGTGGGAAGGTGGTCTCTACTATATTTATAGTTGGTTACTGGACAGTTGTCTTCAGTGGGAAGGTGGTCTATATTTATAGTTGGTTACTGGACAGTTGTCTTCAGTGGGAAGGTGGTCTCTACTATATTTATAGTTGGTTACTGGACAGTTGTCTTCAGTGGGAAGGTGGTGTATATTTATAGTTGGTTACTGGACAGTTGTCTTCAGTGGGAAGGTGGTCTCTACTATATTTATAGTTGGTTACTGGACAGTTGTCTTCAGTGGGAAGGTGGTGTATATTTATAGTTGGTTACTGGACAGTTGTCTTCAGTGGGAAGGTGGTCTCTACTATATTTATAGTTGGTTACTGGACAGTTGTCTTCAGTAGGAAGGTGGTCTCTACTATATTTATAGTTGGTTACTGGACAGTTGTCTTCAGTGGGAAGGTGGTCTATATTTATAGTTGGTTACTGGACAGTTGTCTTCAGTGGGAAGGTGGTCTATATTTATAGTTGGTTACTGGACAGTTGTCTTCAGTGGGAAGGTGGTCTCTACTATATTTATAGTTGGTTACTGGACAGTTGTCTTCAGTAGGAAGGTGGTCTATATTTATAGTTGGTTACTGGACAGTTGTCTTCAGTGGGAAGGTGGTCTCTACTATATTTAGAGTTGGTTACTGGACAGTTGTCTTCAGTAGGAAGGTGGTCTATATTTAGAGTTGGTTACTGGACAGTTGTCTTCAGTAGGAAGGTGGTCTCTACTATATTTATAGTTGGTTACTGGACAGTTGTCTTCAGTAGGAAGGTGGTCTATATTTATAGTTGGTTACTGGACAGTTGTCTTCAGTGGGAAGGTGGTCTCTACTATATTTATAGTTGGTTACTGGACAGTTGTCTTCAGTAGGAAGGTGGTCTATATTTATAGTTGGTTACTGGACAGTTGTCTTCAGTGGGAAGGTGGTCTCTACTATATTTAGAGTTGGTTACTGGACAGTTGTCTTCAGTAGGAAGGTGGTCTATATTTAGAGTTGGTTACTGGACAGTTGTCTTCAGTAGGAAGGTGGTCTCTACTATATTTAGAGTTGGTTACTGGACAGTTGTCTTCAGTAGGAAGGTGGTCTATATTTATAGTTGGTTACTGGACAGTTGTCTTCAGTGGGAAGGTGGTCTCTACTATATTTATAGTTGGTTACTGGACAGTTGTCTTCAGTAGGAAGGTGGTCTCTACTATATTTATAGTTGGTTACTGGACAGTTGTCTTCAGTAGGAAGGTGGTCTCTACTATATTTATAGTTGGTTACTGGACAGTTGTCTTCAGTGGGAAGGTGGTCTCTACTATATTTATAGTTGGTTACTGGACAGTTGTCTTCAGTAGGAAGGTGGTCTATATTTATAGTTGGTTACTGGACAGTTGTCTTCAGTAGGAAGGTGGTCTATATTTATAGTTGGTTACTGGACAGTTGTCTTCAGTAGGAAGGTGGTCTATATTTATAGTTGGTTACTGGACAGTTGTCTTCAGTGGGAAGGTGGTCTCTACTATATTTATAGTTGGTTACTGGACAGTTGTCTTCAGTAGGAAGGTGGTCTCTACTATATTTATAGTTGGTTACTGGACAGTTGTCTTCAGTGGGAAGGTGGTCTCTACTATATTTATAGTTGGTTACTGGACAGTTGTCTTCAGTAGGAAGGTGGTCTATATTTATAGTTGGTTACTGGACAGTTGTCTTCAGTGGGAAGGTGGTCTATATTTATAGTTGGTTACTGGACAGTTGTCTTCAGTAGGAAGGTGGTCTATATTTATAGTTGGTTACTGGACAGTTGTCTTCAGTGGGAAGGTGGTCTCTACTATATTTATAGTTGGTTACTGGACAGTTGTCTTCAGTAGGAAGGTGGTCTATATTTATAGTTGGTTACTGGACAGTTGTCTTCAGTGGGAAGGTGGTCTATATTTATAGTTGGTTACTGGACAGTTGTCTTCAGTGGGAAGGTGGTCTCTACTATATTTATAGTTGGTTACTGGACAGTTGTCTTCAGTAGGGAGGTGGTCTCTACTATATTTATAGTTGGTTACTGGACAGTTGTCTTCAGTAGGAAGGTGGTCTCTACTATATTTATAGTTGGTTACTGGACAGTTGTCTTCAGTGGGAAGGTGGTCTCTACTATATTTATAGTTGGTTACTGGACAGTTGTCTTCAGTGGGAAGGTGGTCTATATTTATAGTTGGTTACTGGACAGTTGTCTTCAGTGGGAAGGTGGTCTCTACTATATTTATAGTTGGTTACTGGACAGTTGTCTTCAGTGGGAAGGTGGTGTATATTTATAGTTGGTTACTGGACAGTTGTCTTCAGTGGGAAGGTGGTCTCTACTATATTTATAGTTGGTTACTGGACAGTTGTCTTCAGTGGGAAGGTGGTGTATATTTATAGTTGGTTACTGGACAGTTGTCTTCAGTGGGAAGGTGGTCTCTACTATATTTATAGTTGGTTACTGGACAGTTGTCTTCAGTAGGAAGGTGGTCTCTACTATATTTATAGTTGGTTACTGGACAGTTGTCTTCAGTGGGAAGGTGGTCTATATTTATAGTTGGTTACTGGACAGTTGTCTTCAGTGGGAAGGTGGTCTATATTTATAGTTGGTTACTGGACAGTTGTCTTCAGTGGGAAGGTGGTCTCTACTATATTTATAGTTGGTTACTGGACAGTTGTCTTCAGTAGGAAGGTGGTCTATATTTATAGTTGGTTACTGGACAGTTGTCTTCAGTGGGAAGGTGGTCTCTACTATATTTAGAGTTGGTTACTGGACAGTTGTCTTCAGTAGGAAGGTGGTCTATATTTAGAGTTGGTTACTGGACAGTTGTCTTCAGTAGGAAGGTGGTCTCTACTATATTTATAGTTGGTTACTGGACAGTTGTCTTCAGTAGGAAGGTGGTCTATATTTATAGTTGGTTACTGGACAGTTGTCTTCAGTGGGAAGGTGGTCTCTACTATATTTATAGTTGGTTACTGGACAGTTGTCTTCAGTAGGAAGGTGGTCTATATTTATAGTTGGTTACTGGACAGTTGTCTTCAGTGGGAAGGTGGTCTCTACTATATTTAGAGTTGGTTACTGGACAGTTGTCTTCAGTAGGAAGGTGGTCTATATTTAGAGTTGGTTACTGGACAGTTGTCTTCAGTAGGAAGGTGGTCTCTACTATATTTAGAGTTGGTTACTGGACAGTTGTCTTCAGTAGGAAGGTGGTCTATATTTATAGTTGGTTACTGGACAGTTGTCTTCAGTGGGAAGGTGGTCTCTACTATATTTATAGTTGGTTACTGGACAGTTGTCTTCAGTAGGAAGGTGGTCTCTACTATATTTATAGTTGGTTACTGGACAGTTGTCTTCAGTAGGAAGGTGGTCTCTACTATATTTATAGTTGGTTACTGGACAGTTGTCTTCAGTGGGAAGGTGGTCTCTACTATATTTATAGTTGGTTACTGGACAGTTGTCTTCAGTAGGAAGGTGGTCTATATTTATAGTTGGTTACTGGACAGTTGTCTTCAGTAGGAAGGTGGTCTATATTTATAGTTGGTTACTGGACAGTTGTCTTCAGTAGGAAGGTGGTCTATATTTATAGTTGGTTACTGGACAGTTGTCTTCAGTGGGAAGGTGGTCTCTACTATATTTATAGTTGGTTACTGGACAGTTGTCTTCAGTGGGAAGGTGGTCTATATTTATAGTTGGTTACTGGACAGTTGTCTTCAGTGGGAAGGTGGTCTCTACTATATTTATAGTTGGTTACTGGACAGTTGTCTTCAGTAGGAAGGTGGTCTCTACTATATTTATAGTTGGTTACTGGACAGTTGTCTTCAGTGGGAAGGTGGTCTCTACTATATTTATAGTTGGTTACTGGACAGTTGTCTTCAGTGGGAAGGTGTTCTATATTTATAGTTGGTTACTGGACAGTTGTCTTCAGTAGGAAGGTGGTCTCTACTATATTTATAGTTGGTTACTGGACAGTTGTCTTCAGTAGGAAGGTGGTCTCTACTATATTTATAGTTGGTTACTGGACAGTTGTCTTCAGTAGGAAGGTGGTCTCTACTATATTTATAGTTGGTTACTGGACAGTTGTCTTCAGTGGGAAGGTGGTCTCTACTATATTTATAGTTGGTTACTGGACAGTTGTCTTCAGTAGGAAGGTGGTCTATATTTATAGTTGGTTACTGGACAGTTGTCTTCAGTAGGAAGGTGGTCTATATTTATAGTTGGTTACTGGACAGTTGTCTTCAGTGGGAAGGTGGTCTCTACTATATTTATAGTTGGTTACTGGACAGTTGTCTTCAGTAGGAAGGTGGTCTCTACTATATTTATAGTTGGTTACTGGACAGTTGTCTTCAGTAGGAAGGTGGTCTCTACTATATTTATAGTTGGTTACTGGACAGTTGTCTTCAGTAGGAAGGTGGTCTCTACTATATTTATAGTTGGTTACTGGACAGTTGTCTTCAGTGGGAAGGTGGTCTCTACTATATTTATAGTTGGTTACTGGACAGTTGTCTTCAGTAGGAAGGTGGTCTATATTTATAGTTGGTTACTGGACAGTTGTCTTCAGTGGGAAGGTGGTCTATATTTATAGTTGGTTACTGGACAGTTGTCTTCAGTAGGAAGGTGGTCTATATTTATAGTTGGTTACTGGACAGTTGTCTTCAGTGGGAAGGTGGTCTCTACTATATTTATAGTTGGTTACTGGACAGTTGTCTTCAGTAGGAAGGTGGTCTATATTTATAGTTGGTTACTGGACAGTTGTCTTCAGTGGGAAGGTGGTCTATATTTATAGTTGGTTACTGGACAGTTGTCTTCAGTGGGAAGGTGGTCTCTACTATATTTATAGTTGGTTACTGGACAGTTGTCTTAAGTAGGAAGGTGGTCTCTACTATATTTATAGTTGGTTACTGGACAGTTGTCTTCAGTGGGAAGGTGGTCTCTACTATATTTATAGTTGGTTACTGGACAGTTGTCTTCAGTAGGGAGGTGGTCTCTACTATATTTATAGTTGGTTACTGGACAGTTGTCTTCAGTAGGAAGGTGGTCTCTACTATATTTATAGTTGGTTACTGGACAGTTGTCTTCAGTGGGAAGGTGGTCTCTACTATATTTATAGTTGGTTACTGGACAGTTGTCTTCAGTGGGAAGGTGGTCTATATTTATAGTTGGTTACTGGACAGTTGTCTTCAGTGGGAAGGTGGTCTCTACTATATTTATAGTTGGTTACTGGACAGTTGTCTTCAGTGGGAAGGTGGTGTATATTTATAGTTGGTTACTGGACAGTTGTCTTCAGTAGGAAGGTGGTCTCTACTATATTTATAGTTGGTTACTGGACAGTTGTCTTCAGTGGGAAGGTGGTCTCTACTATATTTATAGTTGGTTACTGGACAGTTGTCTTCAGTGGGAAGGTGTTCTATATTTATAGTTGGTTACTGGACAGTTGTCTTCAGTAGGAAGGTGGTCTCTACTATATTTATAGTTGGTTACTGGACAGTTGTCTTCAGTAGGAAGGTGGTCTCTACTATATTTATAGTTGGTTACTGGACAGTTGTCTTCAGTAGGAAGGTGGTCTCTACTATATTTATAGTTGGTTACTGGACAGTTGTCTTCAGTGGGAAGGTGGTCTCTACTATATTTATAGTTGGTTACTGGACAGTTGTCTTCAGTAGGAAGGTGGTCTATATTTATAGTTGGTTACTGGACAGTTGTCTTCAGTAGGAAGGTGGTCTATATTTATAGTTGGTTACTGGACAGTTGTCTTCAGTGGGAAGGTGGTCTCTACTATATTTATAGTTGGTTACTGGACAGTTGTCTTCAGTAGGAAGGTGGTCTCTACTATATTTATAGTTGGTTACTGGACAGTTGTCTTCAGTAGGAAGGTGGTCTCTACTATATTTATAGTTGGTTACTGGACAGTTGTCTTCAGTAGGAAGGTGGTCTCTACTATATTTATAGTTGGTTACTGGACAGTTGTCTTCAGTGGGAAGGTGGTCTCTACTATATTTATAGTTGGTTACTGGACAGTTGTCTTCAGTAGGAAGGTGGTCTATATTTATAGTTGGTTACTGGACAGTTGTCTTCAGTGGGAAGGTGGTCTATATTTATAGTTGGTTACTGGACAGTTGTCTTCAGTAGGAAGGTGGTCTATATTTATAGTTGGTTACTGGACAGTTGTCTTCAGTGGGAATGTGGTCTCTACTATATTTATAGTTGGTTACTGGACAGTTGTCTTCAGTAGGAAGGTGGTCTATATTTATAGTTGGTTACTGGACAGTTGTCTTCAGTGGGAAGGTGGTCTATATTTATAGTTGGTTACTGGACAGTTGTCTTCAGTGGGAAGGTGGTCTCTACTATATTTATAGTTGGTTACTGGACAGTTGTCTTAAGTAGGAAGGTGGTCTCTACTATATTTATAGTTGGTTACTGGACAGTTGTCTTCAGTGGGAAGGTGGTCTCTACTATATTTATAGTTGGTTACTGGACAGTTGTCTTCAGTAGGGAGGTGGTCTCTACTATATTTATAGTTGGTTACTGGACAGTTGTCTTCAGTAGGAAGGTGGTCTCTACTATATTTATAGTTGGTTACTGGACAGTTGTCTTCAGTGGGAAGGTGGTCTCTACTATATTTATAGTTGGTTACTGGACAGTTGTCTTCAGTGGGAAGGTGGTCTATATTTATAGTTGGTTACTGGACAGTTGTCTTCAGTGGGAAGGTGGTCTCTACTATATTTATAGTTGGTTACTGGACAGTTGTCTTCAGTGGGAAGGTGGTGTATATTTATAGTTGGTTACTGGACAGTTGTCTTCAGTGGGAAGGTGGTCTCTACAAAATTTATAGTTGGTTACTGGACAGTTGTCTTCAGTGGGAAGGTGGTGTATATTTATAGTTGGTTACTGGACAGTTGTCTTCAGTGGGAAGGTGGTCTCTACTATATTTATAGTTGGTTACTGGACAGTTGTCTTCAGTAGGAAGGTGGTCTCTACTATATTTATAGTTGGTTACTGGACAGTTGTCTTCAGTGGGAAGGTGGTCTCTACTATATTTATAGTTGGTTACTGGACAGTTGTCTTCAGTGGGAAGGTGGTCTATATTTATAGTTGGTTACTGGACAGTTGTCTTCAGTGGGAAGGTGGTCTCTACTATATTTATAGTTGGTTACTGGACAGTTGTCTTCAGTAGGAAGGTGGTCTCTACTATATTTATAGTTGGTTACTGGACAGTTGTCTTCAGTAGGAAGGTGGTCTCTACTATATTTATAGTTGGTTACTGGACAGTTGTCTTCAGTAGGAAGGTGGTCTCTACTATATTTATAGTTGGTTACTGGACAGTTGTCTTCAGTGGGAAGGTGGTCTCTACTATATTTATAGTTGGTTACTGGACAGTTGTCTTCAGTGGGAAGGTGGTCTCTAGTATATTTATAGTTGGTTACTGGACAGTTGTCTTCAGTAGGAAGGTGGTCTCTACTATATTTATAGTTGGTTACTGGACAGTTGTCTTCAGTGGGAAGGTGGTCTATATTTATAGTTGGTTACTGGACAGTTGTCTTCAGTAGGAAGGTGGTCTCTACTATATTTATAGTTGGTTACTGGACAGTTGTCTTCAGTGGGAAGGTGGTCTCTACTATATTTATAGTTGGTTACTGGACAGTTGTGTTCAGTAGGAAGGTGGTCTCTACTATATTTATAGTTGGTTACTGGACAGTTGTCTTCAGTAGGAAGGTGGTCTCTACTATATTTATAGTTGGTTACTGGACAGTTGTCTTCAGTAGGAAGGTGGTCTCTACTATATTTATAGTTGGTTACTGGACAGTTGTCTTCAGTGGGAAGGTGGTCTATATTTATAGTTGGTTACTGGACAGTTGTCTTCAGTAGGAAGGTGGTCTCTACTATATTTATAGTTGGTTACTGGACAGTTGTCTTCAGTGGGAAGGTGGTCTCTACTATATTTATAGTTGGTTACTGGACAGTTGTCTTCAGTGGGAAGGTGGTCTCTACTATATTTATAGTTGGTTACTGGACAGTTGTCTTCAGTAGGAAGGTGGTCTCTACTATATTTATAGTTGGTTACTGGACAGTTGTCTTCAGTGGGAAGGTGGTCTATATTTATAGTTGGTTACTGGACAGTTGTCTTCAGTAGGAAGGTGGTCTATATTTATAGTTGGTTACTGGACAGTTGTCTTCAGTAGGAAGGTGGTCTCTACTATATTTATAGTTGGTTACTGGACAGTTGTCTTCAGTGGGAAGGTGGTCTCTACTATATTTATAGTTGGTTACTGGACAGTTGTCTTCAGTGGGAAGGTGGTCTCTACTATATTTGTAGTTGGTTACTGGACAGTTGTCTTCAGTAGGAAGGTGGTCTCTACTATATTTATAGTTGGTTACTGGACAGTTGTCTTCAGTAGGAAGGTGGTCTCTACTATATTTATAGTTGGTTACTGGACAGTTGTCTTCAGTGGGAAGGTGGTCTCTACTATATTTATAGTTGGTTACTGGACAGTTGTCTTCAGTAGGAAGGTGGTCTCTACTATATTTATAGTTGGTTACTGGACAGTTGTCTTCAGTAGGAAGGTGGTCTCTACTATATTTATAGTTGGTTACTGGACAGTTGTCTTCAGTAGGAAGGTGGTCTCTACTATATTTATAGTTGGTTACTGGACAGTTGTCTTCAGTGGGAAGGTGGTCTCTACTATATTTATAGGTGGTTACTGGACAGTTGTCTTCAGTAGGAAGGTGGTCTCTACTATATTTATAGTTGGTTACTGGACAGTTGTCTTCAGTAGGAAGGTGGTCTCTACTATATTTATAGTTGGTTACTGGACAGTTGTCTTCAGTGGGAAGGTGGTCTCTACTATATTTATAGTTGGTTACTGGACAGTTGTCTTCAGTAGGAAGGTGGTCTCTACTATATTTATAGTTGGTTACTGGACAGTTGTCTTCAGTGGGAAGGTGGTCTATATTTATAGTTGGTTACTGGACAGTTGTCTTCAGTAGGAAGGTGGTCTCTACTATATTTATAGTTGGTTACTGGACAGTTGTCTTCAGTGGGAAGGTGGTCTCTACTATATTTATAGTTGGTTACTGGACAGTTGTCTTCAGTAGGAAGGTGGTCTCTACTATATTTATAGTTGGTTACTGGACAGTTGTCTTCAGTGGGAAGGTGGTCTATATTTATAGTTGGTTACTGGACAGTTGTCTTCAGTGGGAAGGTGGTCTATATTTATAGTTGGTTACTGGACAGTTGTCTTCAGTGGGAAGGTGGTCTCTACTATATTTATAGTTGGTTACTGGACAGTTGTCTTCAGTAGGAAGGTGGTCTATATTTATAGTTGGTTACTGGACAGTTGTCTTCAGTGGGAAGGTGGTCTCTACTATATTTATAGTTGGTTACTGGACAGTTGTCTTCAGTAGGAAGGTGGTCTATATTTATAGTTGGTTACTGGACAGTTGTCTTCAGTGGGAAGGTGGTCTCTACTATATTTAGAGTTGGTTACTGGACAGTTGTCTTCAGTAGGAAGGTGGTCTATATTTAGAGTTGGTTACTGGACAGTTGTCTTCAGTAGGAAGGTGGTCTCTACTATATTTAGAGTTGGTTAATGGACAGTTGTCTTCAGTAGGAAGGTGGTCTATATTTATAGTTGGTTACTGGACAGTTGTCTTCAGTGGGAAGGTGGTCTCTACTATATTTATAGTTGGTTACTGGACAGTTGTCTTCAGTAGGAAGGTGGTCTCTACTATATTTATAGTTGGTTACTGGACAGTTGTCTTCAGTAGGAAGGTGGTCTCTACTATATTTATAGTTGGTTACTGGACAGTTGTCTTCAGTGGGAAGGTGGTCTCTACTATATTTATAGTTGGTTACTGGACAGTTGTCTTCAGTAGGAAGGTGGTCTATATTTATAGTTGGTTACTGGACAGTTGTCTTCAGTAGGAAGGTGGTCTATATTTATAGTTGGTTACTGGACAGTTGTCTTCAGTAGGAAGGTGGTCTATATTTATAGTTGGTTACTGGACAGTTGTCTTCAGTGGGAAGGTGGTCTCTACTATATTTATAGTTGGTTACTGGACAGTTGTCTTCAGTGGGAAGGTGGTCTATATTTATAGTTGGTTTCTGGACAGTTGTCTTCAGTGGGAAGGTGGTCTCTACTATATTTATAGTTGGTTACTGGACAGTTGTCTTCAGTAGGAAGGTGGTCTCTACTATATTTATAGTTGGTTACTGGACAGTTGTCTTCAGTGGGAAGGTGGTCTCTACTATATTTATAGTTGGTTACTGGACAGTTGTCTTCAGTAGGAAGGTGGTCTCTACTATATTTATAGTTGGTTACTGGACAGTTGTCTTCAGTGGGAAGGTGGTCTCTACTATATTTATAGTTGGTTACTGGACAGTTGTCTTCAGTAGGAAGGTGGTCTCTACTATATTTATAGTTGGTTACTGGACAGTTGTCTTCAGTGGGAAGGTGGTCTCTACTATATTTATAGTTGGTTACTGGACAGTTGTCTTCAGTAGGAAGGTGGTCTATATTTATAGTTGGTTACTGGACAGTTGTCTTCAGTAGGAAGGTGGTCTATATTTATAGTTGGTTACTGGACAGTTGTCTTCAGTAGGAAGGTGGTCTATATTTATAGTTGGTTACTGGACAGTTGTCTTCAGTGGGAAGGTGGTCTCTACTATATTTATAGTTGGTTACTGGACAGTTGTCTTCAGTAGGAAGGTGGTCTCTACTATATTTATAGTTGGTTACTGGACAGTTGTCTTCAGTAGGAAGGTGGTCTCTACTATATTTATAGTTGGTTACTGGACAGTTGTCTTCAGTAGGAAGGTGGTCTCTACTATATTTATAGTTGGTTACTGGACAGTTGTCTTCAGTGGGAAGGTGGTCTCTACTATATTTATAGTTGGTTACTGGACAGTTGTCTTCAGTAGGAAGGTGGTCTATATTTATAGTTGGTTACTGGACAGTTGTCTTCAGTGGGAAGGTGGTCTATATTTATAGTTGGTTACTGGACAGTTGTCTTCAGTAGGAAGGTGGTCTATATTTATAGTTGGTTACTGGACAGTTGTCTTCAGTGGGAAGGTGGTCTCTACTATATTTATAGTTGGTTACTGGACAGTTGTCTTCAGTAGGAAGGTGGTCTATATTTATAGTTGGTTACTGGACAGTTGTCTTCAGTGGGAAGGTGGTCTATATTTATAGTTGGTTACTGGACAGTTGTCTTCAGTGGGAAGGTGGTCTCTACTATATTTATAGTTGGTTACTGGACAGTTGTCTTAAGTAGGAAGGTGGTCTCTACTATATTTATAGTTGGTTACTGGACAGTTGTCTTCAGTGGGAAGGTGGTCTCTACTATATTTATAGTTGGTTACTGGACAGTTGTCTTCAGTAGGAAGGTGGTCTATATTTATAGTTGTTTACTGGACAGTTGTCTTCAGTAGGAAGGTGGTCTCTACTATATTTATAGTTGGTTACTGGACAGTTGTCTTCAGTGGGAAGGTGGTCTATATTTATAGTTGGTTACTGGACAGTTGTCTTCAGTGGGAAGGTGGTCTATATTTATAGTTGGTTACTGGACAGTTGTCTTCAGTGGGAAGGTGGTCTCTACTATATTTATAGTTGGTTACTGGACAGTTGTCTTCAGTGGGAAGGTGGTCTATATTTATAGTTGGTTACTGGACAGTTGTCTTCAGTGGGAAGGTGGTCTATATTTATAGTTGGTTACTGGACAGTTGTCTTCAGTAGGAAGGTGGTCTATACTATATTTATAGTTGGTTACTGGACAGTTGTCTTCAGTAGGAAGGTGGTCTCTACTATGTTTATAGTTGGTTACTGGACAGTTGTCTTCAGTGGGAAGGTGGTCTCTACTATATTTATAGTTGGTTACTGGACAGTTGTCTTCAGTGGGAAGGTGGTCTATATTTATAGTTGGTTACTGGACAGTTGTCTTCAGTGGGAAGGTGGTCTCTACTATATTTATAGTTGGTTACTGGACAGTTGTCTTCAGTGGGAAGGTGGTCTATATTTATAGTTGGTTACTGGACAGTTGTCTTCAGTGGGAAGGTGGTCTCTACTATATTTATAGTTGGTTACTGGACAGTTGTCTTCAGTGGGAAGGTGGTGTATATTTATAGTTGGTTACTGGACAGTTGTCTTCAGTGGGAAGGTGGTCTCTACTATATTTATAGTTGGTTACTGGACAGTTGTCTTCAGTAGGAAGGTGGTCTCTACTATATTTATAGTTGGTTACTGGACAGTTGTCTTCAGTGGGAAGGTGGTCTCTACTATATTTATAGTTGGTTACTGGACAGTTGTCTTCAGTGGGAAGGTGGTCTATATTTATAGTTGGTTACTGGACAGTTGTCTTCAGTGGGAAGGTGGTCTCTACTATATTTATAGTTGGTTACTGGACAGTTGTCTTAAGTAGGAAGGTGGTCTCTACTATATTTATAGTTGGTTACTGGACAGTTGTCTTCAGTGGGAAGGTGGTCTCTACTATATTTATAGTTGGTTACTGGACAGTTGTCTTCAGTAGGAAGGTGGTCTATATTTATAGTTGTTTACTGGACAGTTGTCTTCAGTAGGAAGGTGGTCTCTACTATATTTATAGTTGGTTACTGGACAGTTGTCTTCAGTGGGAAGGTGGTCTATATTTATAGTTGGTTACTGGACAGTTGTCTTCAGTGGGAAGGTGGTCTATATTTATAGTTGGTTACTGGACAGTTGTCTTCAGTGGGAAGGTGGTCTCTACTATATTTATAGTTGGTTACTGGACAGTTGTCTTCAGTGGGAAGGTGGTCTATATTTATAGTTGGTTACTGGACAGTTGTCTTCAGTGGGAAGGTGGTCTATATTTATAGTTGGTTACTGGACAGTTGTCTTCAGTAGGAAGGTGGTCTATACTATATTTATAGTTGGTTACTGGACAGTTGTCTTCAGTAGGAAGGTGGTCTCTACTATGTTTATAGTTGGTTACTGGACAGTTGTCTTCAGTGGGAAGGTGGTCTCTACTATATTTATAGTTGGTTACTGGACAGTTGTCTTCAGTGGGAAGGTGGTCTATATTTATAGTTGGTTACTGGACAGTTGTCTTCAGTGGGAAGGTGGTCTCTACTATATTTATAGTTGGTTACTGGACAGTTGTCTTCAGTGGGAAGGTGGTCTATATTTATAGTTGGTTACTGGACAGTTGTCTTCAGTGGGAAGGTGGTCTCTACTATATTTATAGTTGGTTACTGGACAGTTGTCTTCAGTGGGAAGGTGGTGTATATTTATAGTTGGTTACTGGACAGTTGTCTTCAGTGGGAAGGTGGTCTCTACTATATTTATAGTTGGTTACTGGACAGTTGTCTTCAGTAGGAAGGTGGTCTCTACTATATTTATAGTTGGTTACTGGACAGTTGTCTTCAGTGGGAAGGTGGTCTCTACTATATTTATAGTTGGTTACTGGACAGTTGTCTTCAGTGGGAAGGTGGTCTATATTTATAGTTGGTTACTGGACAGTTGTCTTCAGTGGGAAGGTGGTCTCTACTATATTTATAGTTGGTTACTGGACAGTTGTCTTCAGTAGGAAGGTGGTCTCTACTATATTTATAGTTGGTTACTGGACAGTTGTCTTCAGTAGGAAGGTGGTCTCTACTATATTTATAGTTGGTTACTGGACAGTTGTCTTCAGTAGGAAGGTGGTCTCTACTATATTTATAGTTGGTTACTGGACAGTTGTCTTCAGTGGGAAGGTGGTCTCTACTATATTTATAGTTGGTTACTGGACAGTTGTCTTCTGTGGGAAGGTGGTCTCTACTATATTTAGAGTTGGTTACTGGACAGTTGTCTTCAGTAGGAAGGTGGTCTCTACTATATTTATAGTTGGTTACTGGACAGTTGTCTTCAGTAGGAAGGTGGTCTCTACTATATTTATAGTTGGTTACTGGACAGTTGTCTTCAGTGGGAAGGTGGTCTCTACTATATTTATAGTTGGTTACTGGACAGTTGTCTTCAGTAGGAAGGTGGTCTCTACTATATTTATAGTTGGTTACTGGACAGTTGTCTTCAGTGGGAAGGTGTTCTATATTTATAGTTGGTTACTGGACAGTTGTCTTCAGTGGGAAGGTGGTCTCTACTATATTTATAGTTGGTTACTGGACAGTTGTCTTCAGTGGGAAGGTGGTCTCTACTATATTTATAGTTGGTTACTGGACAGTTGTCTTCAGTGGGAAGGTGGTCTCTACTATATTTATAGTTGGTTACTGGACAGTTGTCTTCAGTGGGAAGGTGGTCTCTACTATATTTATAGTTGGTTACTGGACAGTTGTCTTCAGTGGGAAGGTGTTCTATATTTATAGTTGGTTACTGGACAGTTGTCTTCAGTGGGAAGGTGGTCTCTACTATATTTATAGTTGGTTACTGGACAGTTGTCTTCAGTAGGAAGGTGGTCTCTACTATATTTATAGTTGGTTACTGGACAGTTGTCTTCAGTGGGAAGGTGGTCTCTACTATATTTATAGTTGGTTACTGGACAGTTGTCTTCAGTAGGAAGGTGGTCTATATTTATAGTTGGTTACTGGACAGTTGTCTTCAGTGGGAAGGTGGTCTATATTTATAGTTGGTTACTGGACAGTTGTCTTCAGTAGGAAGGTGGTCTATATTTATAGTTGGTTACTGGACAGTTGTCTTCAGTGGGAAGGTGGTCTCTACTATATTTATAGTTGGTTACTGGACAGTTGTCTTCAGTAGGAAGGTGGTCTATATTTATAGTTGGTTACTGGACAGTTGTCTTCAGTGGGAAGGTGGTCTATATTTATAGTTGGTTACTGGACAGTTGTCTTCAGTGGGAAGGTGGTCTCTACTATATTTATAGTTGGTTACTGGACAGTTGTCTTAAGTAGGAAGGTGGTCTCTACTATATTTATAGTTGGTTACTGGACAGTTGTCTTCAGTGGGAAGGTGGTCTCTACTATATTTATAGTTGGTTACTGGACAGTTGTCTTCAGTAGGGAGGTGGTCTCTACTATATTTATAGTTGGTTACTGGACAGTTGTCTTCAGTAGGAAGGTGGTCTCTACTATATTTATAGTTGGTTACTGGACAGTTGTCTTCAGTGGGAAGGTGGTCTCTACTATATTTATAGTTGGTTACTGGACAGTTGTCTTCAGTGGGAAGGTGGTCTATATTTATAGTTGGTTACTGGACAGTTGTCTTCAGTGGGAAGGTGGTCTCTACTATATTTATAGTTGGTTACTGGACAGTTGTCTTCAGTGGGAAGGTGGTGTATATTTATAGTTGGTTACTGGACAGTTGTCTTCAGTGGGAAGGTGGTCTCTACTATATTTATAGTTGGTTACTGGACAGTTGTCTTCAGTGGGAAGGTGGTGTATATTTATAGTTGGTTACTGGACAGTTGTCTTCAGTGGGAAGGTGGTCTCTACTATATTTATAGTTGGTTACTGGACAGTTGTCTTCAGTAGGAAGGTGGTCTCTACTATATTTATAGTTGGTTACTGGACAGTTGTCTTCAGTGGGAAGGTGGTCTATATTTATAGTTGGTTACTGGACAGTTGTCTTCAGTGGGAAGGTGGTCTATATTTATAGTTGGTTACTGGACAGTTGTCTTCAGTGGGAAGGTGGTCTCTACTATATTTATAGTTGGTTACTGGACAGTTGTCTTCAGTAGGAAGGTGGTCTATATTTATAGTTGGTTACTGGACAGTTGTCTTCAGTGGGAAGGTGGTCTCTACTATATTTATAGTTGGTTACTGGACAGTTGTCTTCAGTAGGAAGGTGGTCTATATTTATAGTTGGTTACTGGACAGTTGTCTTCAGTGGGAAGGTGGTCTCTACTATATTTAGAGTTGGTTACTGGACAGTTGTCTTCAGTAGGAAGGTGGTCTATATTTAGAGTTGGTTACTGGACAGTTGTCTTCAGTAGGAAGGTGGTCTCTACTATATTTAGAGTTGGTTACTGGACAGTTGTCTTCAGTAGGAAGGTGGTCTATATTTATAGTTGGTTACTGGACAGTTGTCTTCAGTGGGAAGGTGGTCTCTACTATATTTATAGTTGGTTACTGGACAGTTGTCTTCAGTAGGAAGGTGGTCTCTACTATATTTATAGTTGGTTACTGGACAGTTGTCTTCAGTAGGAAGGTGGTCTCTACTATATTTATAGTTGGTTACTGGACAGTTGTCTTCAGTGGGAAGGTGGTCTCTACTATATTTATAGTTGGTTACTGGACAGTTGTCTTCAGTAGGAAGGTGGTCTATATTTATAGTTGGTTACTGGACAGTTGTCTTCAGTAGGAAGGTGGTCTATATTTATAGTTGGTTACTGGACAGTTGTCTTCAGTAGGAAGGTGGTCTATATTTATAGTTGGTTACTGGACAGTTGTCTTCAGTGGGAAGGTGGTCTCTACTATATTTATAGTTGGTTACTGGACAGTTGTCTTCAGTGGGAAGGTGGTCTATATTTATAGTTGGTTACTGGACAGTTGTCTTCAGTGGGAAGGTGGTCTCTACTATATTTATAGTTGGTTACTGGACAGTTGTCTTCAGTAGGAAGGTGGTCTCTACTATATTTATAGTTGGTTACTGGACAGTTGTCTTCAGTGGGAAGGTGGTCTCTACTATATTTATAGTTGGTTACTGGACAGTTGTCTTCAGTGGGAAGGTGTTCTATATTTATAGTTGGTTACTGGACAGTTGTCTTCAGTAGGAAGGTGGTCTATACTATATTTATAGTTGGTTACTGGACAGTTGTCTTCAGTAGGAAGGTGGTCTCTACTATATTTATAGTTGGTTACTGGACAGTTGTCTTCAGTGGGAAGGTGGTCTCTACTATATTTATAGTTGGTTACTGGACAGTTGTCTTCAGTAGGAAGGTGGTCTATATTTATAGTTGGTTACTGGACAGTTGTCTTCAGTAGGAAGGTGGTCTATACTATATTTATAGTTGGTTACTGGACAGTTGTCTTCAGTAGGAAGGTGGTCTCTACTATATTTATAGTTGGTTACTGGACAGTTGTCTTCAGTGGGAAGGTGGTCTCTACTATATTTATAGTTGGTTACTGGACAGTTGTCTTCAGTAGGAAGGTGGTCTATATTTATAGTTGGTTACTGGACAGTTGTCTTCAGTAGGAAGGTGGTCTATATTTATAGTTGGTTACTGGACAGTTGTCTTCAGTAGGAAGGTGGTCTATATTTATAGTTGGTTACTGGACAGTTGTCTTCAGTGGGAAGGTGGTCTCTACTATATTTATAGTTGGTTACTGGACAGTTGTCTTCAGTAGGAAGGTGGTCTCTACTATATTTATAGTTGGTTACTGGACAGTTGTCTTCAGTAGGAAGGTGGTCTCTACTATATTTATAGTTGGTTACTGGACAGTTGTCTTCAGTAGGAAGGTGGTCTCTACTATATTTATAGTTGGTTACTGGACAGTTGTCTTCAGTGGGAAGGTGGTCTCTACTATATTTATAGTTGGTTACTGGACAGTTGTATTCAGTAGGAAGGTGGTCTATATTTATAGTTGGTTACTGGACAGTTGTCTTCAGTGGGAAGGTGGTCTATATTTATAGTTGGTTACTGGACAGTTGTCTTCAGTAGGAAGGTGGTCTATATTTATAGTTGGTTACTGGACAGTTGTCTTCAGTGGGAAGGTGGTCTCTACTATATTTATAGTTGGTTACTGGACAGTTGTCTTCAGTAGGAAGGTGGTCTATATTTATAGTTGGTTACTGGACAGTTGTCTTCAGTGGGAAGGTGGTCTATATTTATAGTTGGTTACTGGACAGTTGTCTTCAGTGGGAAGGTGGTCTCTACTATATTTATAGTTGGTTACTGGACAGTTGTCTTAAGTAGGAAGGTGGTCTCTACTATATTTATAGTTGGTTACTGGACAGTTGTCTTCAGTGGGAAGGTGGTCTCTACTATATTTATAGTTGGTTACTGGACAGTTGTCTTCAGTAGGGAGGTGGTCTCTACTATATTTATAGTTGGTTACTGGACAGTTGTCTTCAGTAGGAAGGTGGTCTCTACTATATTTATAGTTGGTTACTGGACAGTTGTCTTCAGTGGGAAGGTGGTCTCTACTATATTTATAGTTGGTTACTGGACAGTTGTCTTCAGTGGGAAGGTGGTCTATATTTATAGTTGGTTACTGGACAGTTGTCTTCAGTGGGAAGGTGGTCTCTACTATATTTATAGTTGGTTACTGGACAGTTGTCTTCAGTGGGAAGGTGGTCTATATTTATAGTTGGTTACTGGACAGTTGTCTTCAGTGGGAAGGTGGTCTATATTTATAGTTGGTTACTGGACAGTTGTCTTCAGTGGGAAGGTGGTCTCTACTATATTTATAGTTGGTTACTGGACAGTTGTCTTCAGTGGGAAGGTGGTGTATATTTATAGTTGGTTACTGGACAGTTGTCTTCAGTGGGAAGGTGGTCTCTACTATATTTATAGTTGGTTACTGGACAGTTGTCTTCAGTAGGAAGGTGGTCTCTACTATATTTATAGTTGGTTACTGGACAGTTGTCTTCAGTGGGAAGGTGGTCTCTACTATATTTATAGTTGGTTACTGGACAGTTGTCTTCAGTGGGAAGGTGGTCTATATTTATAGTTGGTTACTGGACAGTTGTCTTCAGTGGGAAGGTGGTCTCTACTATATTTATAGTTGGTTACTGGACAGTTGTCTTCAGTAGGAAGGTGGTCTCTACTATATTTATAGTTGGTTACTGGACAGTTGTCTTCAGTAGGAAGGTGGTCTCTACTATATTTATAGTTGGTTACTGGACAGTTGTCTTCAGTAGGAAGGTGGTCTCTACTATATTTATAGTTGGTTACTGGACAGTTGTCTTCAGTGGGAAGGTGGTCTCTACTATATTTATAGTTGGTTACTGGACAGTTGTCTTCAGTGGGAAGGTGGTCTCTACTATATTTATAGTTGGTTACTGGACAGTTGTCTTCAGTAGGAAGGTGGTCTCTACTATATTTATAGTTGGTTACTGGACAGTTGTCTTCAGTGGGAAGGTGGTCTATATTTATAGTTGGTTACTGGACAGTTGTCTTCAGTGGGAAGGTGGTCTATATTTATAGTTGGTTACTGGACAGTTGTCTTCAGTGGGAAGGTGGTCTCTACTATATTTATAGTTGGTTACTGGACAGTTGTCTTCAGTGGGAAGGTGGTGTATATTTATAGTTGGTTACTGGACAGTTGTCTTCAGTGGGAAGGTGGTCTCTACTATATTTATAGTTGGTTACTGGACAGTTGTCTTCAGTAGGAAGGTGGTCTCTACTATATTTATAGTTGGTTACTGGACAGTTGTCTTCAGTGGGAAGGTGGTCTCTACTATATTTATAGTTGGTTACTGGACAGTTGTCTTCAGTGGGAAGGTGGTCTATATTTATAGTTGGTTACTGGACAGTTGTCTTCAGTGGGAAGGTGGTCTCTACTATATTTATAGTTGGTTACTGGACAGTTGTCTTCAGTAGGAAGGTGGTCTCTACTATATTTATAGTTGGTTACTGGACAGTTGTCTTCAGTAGGAAGGTGGTCTCTACTATATTTATAGTTGGTTACTGGACAGTTGTCTTCAGTAGGAAGGTGGTCTCTACTATATTTATAGTTGGTTACTGGACAGTTGTCTTCAGTGGGAAGGTGGTCTCTACTATATTTATAGTTGGTTACTGGACAGTTGTCTTCAGTGGGAAGGTGGTCTCTACTATATTTATAGTTGGTTACTGGACAGTTGTCTTCAGTAGGAAGGTGGTCTCTACTATATTTATAGTTGGTTACTGGACAGTTGTCTTCAGTGGGAAGGTGGTCTATATTTATAGTTGGTTACTGGACAGTTGTCTTCAGTAGGAAGGTGGTCTCTACTATATTTATAGTTGGTTACTGGACAGTTGTCTTCAGTGGGAAGGTGGTCTCTACTATATTTATAGTTGGTTACTGGACAGTTGTGTTCAGTAGGAAGGTGGTCTCTACTATATTTATAGTTGGTTACTGGACAGTTGTCTTCAGTAGGAAGGTGGTCTCTACTATATTTATAGTTGGTTACTGGACAGTTGTCTTCAGTAGGAAGGTGGTCTCTACTATATTTATAGTTGGTTACTGGACAGTTGTCTTCAGTGGGAAGGTGGTCTATATTTATAGTTGGTTACTGGACAGTTGTCTTCAGTAGGAAGGTGGTCTCTACTATATTTATAGTTGGTTACTGGACAGTTGTCTTCAGTGGGAAGGTGGTCTCTACTATATTTATAGTTGGTTACTGGACAGTTGTCTTCAGTGGGAAGGTGGTCTCTACTATATTTATAGTTGGTTACTGGACAGTTGTCTTCAGTAGGAAGGTGGTCTCTACTATATTTATAGTTGGTTACTGGACAGTTGTCTTCAGTGGGAAGGTGGTCTATATTTATAGTTGGTTACTGGACAGTTGTCTTCAGTAGGAAGGTGGTCTATATTTATAGTTGGTTACTGGACAGTTGTCTTCAGTAGGAAGGTGGTCTCTACTATATTTATAGTTGGTTACTGGACAGTTGTCTTCAGTGGGAAGGTGGTCTCTACTATATTTATAGTTGGTTACTGGACAGTTGTCTTCAGTGGGAAGGTGGTCTCTACTATATTTGTAGTTGGTTACTGGACAGTTGTCTTCAGTAGGAAGGTGGTCTCTACTATATTTATAGTTGGTTACTGGACAGTTGTCTTCAGTAGGAAGGTGGTCTCTACTATATTTATAGTTGGTTACTGGACAGTTGTCTTCAGTAGGAAGGTGGTCTCTACTATATTTATAGTTGGTTACTGGACAGTTGTCTTCAGTGGGAAGGTGGTCTCTACTATATTTATAGTTGGTTACTGGACAGTTGTCTTCAGTAGGAAGGTGATCTCTACTATATTTATAGTTGGTTACTGGACAGTTGTCTTCAGTAGGAAGGTGGTCTCTACTATATTTATAGTTGGTTACTGGACAGTTGTCTTCAGTAGGAAGGTGGTCTCTACTATATTTATAGTTGGTTACTGGACAGTTGTCTTCAGTGGGAAGGTGGTCTCTACTATATTTATAGTTGGTTACTGGACAGTTGTCTTCAGTAGGAAGGTGGTCTCTACTATATTTATAGTTGGTTACTGGACAGTTGTCTTCAGTGGGAAGGTGGTCTATATTTATAGTTGGTTACTGGACAGTTGTCTTCAGTAGGAAGGTGGTCTCTACTATATTTATAGTTGGTTACTGGACAGTTGTCTTCAGTGGGAAGGTGGTCTCTACTATATTTATAGTTGGTTACTGGACAGTTGTCTTCAGTAGGAAGGTGGTCTCTACTATATTTATAGTTGGTTACTGGACAGTTGTCTTCAGTGGGAAGGTGGTCTATATTTATAGTTGGTTACTGGACAGTTGTCTTCAGTGGGAAGGTGGTCTATATTTATAGTTGGTTACTGGACAGTTGTCTTCAGTGGGAAGGTGGTCTCTACTATATTTATAGTTGGTTACTGGACAGTTGTCTTCAGTAGGAAGGTGGTCTATATTTATAGTTGGTTACTGGACAGTTGTCTTCAGTGGGAAGGTGGTCTCTACTATATTTATAGTTGGTTACTGGACAGTTGTCTTCAGTAGGAAGGTGGTCTATATTTATAGTTGGTTACTGGACAGTTGTCTTCAGTGGGAAGGTGGTCTCTACTATATTTAGAGTTGGTTACTGGACAGTTGTCTTCAGTAGGAAGGTGGTCTATATTTAGAGTTGGTTACTGGACAGTTGTCTTCAGTAGGAAGGTGGTCTCTACTATATTTAGAGTTGGTTAATGGACAGTTGTCTTCAGTAGGAAGGTGGTCTATATTTATAGTTGGTTACTGGACAGTTGTCTTCAGTGGGAAGGTGGTCTCTACTATATTTATAGTTGGTTACTGGACAGTTGTCTTCAGTAGGAAGGTGGTCTCTACTATATTTATAGTTGGTTACTGGACAGTTGTCTTCAGTAGGAAGGTGGTCTCTACTATATTTATAGTTGGTTACTGGACAGTTGTCTTCAGTGGGAAGGTGGTCTCTACTATATTTATAGTTGGTTACTGGACAGTTGTCTTCAGTAGGAAGGTGGTCTATATTTATAGTTGGTTACTGGACAGTTGTCTTCAGTAGGAAGGTGGTCTATATTTATAGTTGGTTACTGGACAGTTGTCTTCAGTAGGAAGGTGGTCTATATTTATAGTTGGTTACTGGACAGTTGTCTTCAGTGGGAAGGTGGTCTCTACTATATTTATAGTTGGTTACTGGACAGTTGTCTTCAGTGGGAAGGTGGTCTATATTTATAGTTGGTTTCTGGACAGTTGTCTTCAGTGGGAAGGTGGTCTCTACTATATTTATAGTTGGTTACTGGACAGTTGTCTTCAGTAGGAAGGTGGTCTCTACTATATTTATAGTTGGTTACTGGACAGTTGTCTTCAGTGGGAAGGTGGTCTCTACTATATTTATAGTTGGTTACTGGACAGTTGTCTTCAGTAGGAAGGTGGTCTCTACTATATTTATAGTTGGTTACTGGACAGTTGTCTTCAGTGGGAAGGTGGTCTCTACTATATTTATAGTTGGTTACTGGACAGTTGTCTTCAGTAGGAAGGTGGTCTCTACTATATTTATAGTTGGTTACTGGACAGTTGTCTTCAGTGGGAAGGTGGTCTCTACTATATTTATAGTTGGTTACTGGACAGTTGTCTTCAGTAGGAAGGTGGTCTATATTTATAGTTGGTTACTGGACAGTTGTCTTCAGTAGGAAGGTGGTCTATATTTATAGTTGGTTACTGGACAGTTGTCTTCAGTAGGAAGGTGGTCTATATTTATAGTTGGTTACTGGACAGTTGTCTTCAGTGGGAAGGTGGTCTCTACTATATTTATAGTTGGTTACTGGACAGTTGTCTTCAGTAGGAAGGTGGTCTCTACTATATTTATAGTTGGTTACTGGACAGTTGTCTTCAGTAGGAAGGTGGTCTCTACTATATTTATAGTTGGTTACTGGACAGTTGTCTTCAGTAGGAAGGTGGTCTCTACTATATTTATAGTTGGTTACTGGACAGTTGTCTTCAGTGGGAAGGTGGTCTCTACTATATTTATAGTTGGTTACTGGACAGTTGTCTTCAGTAGGAAGGTGGTCTATATTTATAGTTGGTTACTGGACAGTTGTCTTCAGTGGGAAGGTGGTCTATATTTATAGTTGGTTACTGGACAGTTGTCTTCAGTAGGAAGGTGGTCTATATTTATAGTTGGTTACTGGACAGTTGTCTTCAGTGGGAAGGTGGTCTCTACTATATTTATAGTTGGTTACTGGACAGTTGTCTTCAGTAGGAAGGTGGTCTATATTTATAGTTGGTTACTGGACAGTTGTCTTCAGTGGGAAGGTGGTCTATATTTATAGTTGGTTACTGGACAGTTGTCTTCAGTGGGAAGGTGGTCTCTACTATATTTATAGTTGGTTACTGGACAGTTGTCTTAAGTAGGAAGGTGGTCTCTACTATATTTATAGTTGGTTACTGGACAGTTGTCTTCAGTGGGAAGGTGGTCTCTACTATATTTATAGTTGGTTACTGGACAGTTGTCTTCAGTAGGAAGGTGGTCTATATTTATAGTTGTTTACTGGACAGTTGTCTTCAGTAGGAAGGTGGTCTCTACTATATTTATAGTTGGTTACTGGACAGTTGTCTTCAGTGGGAAGGTGGTCTATATTTATAGTTGGTTACTGGACAGTTGTCTTCAGTGGGAAGGTGGTCTATATTTATAGTTGGTTACTGGACAGTTGTCTTCAGTGGGAAGGTGGTCTCTACTATATTTATAGTTGGTTACTGGACAGTTGTCTTCAGTAGGAAGGTGGTCTCTACTATATTTATAGTTGGTTACTGGACAGTTGTCTTCAGTAGGAAGGTGGTCTCTACTATATTTATAGTTGGTTACTGGACAGTTGTCTTCAGTGGGAAGGTGGTCTCTACTATATTTATAGTTGGTTACTGGACAGTTGTCTTCAGTAGGAAGGTGGTCTATATTTATAGTTGGTTACTGGACAGTTGTCTTCAGTAGGAAGGTGGTCTATATTTATAGTTGGTTACTGGACAGTTGTCTTCAGTGGGAAGGTGGTCTCTACTATATTTATAGTTGGTTACTGGACAGTTGTCTTCAGTGGGAAGGTGGTCTCTACTATATTTATAGTTGGTTACTGGACAGTTGTCTTCAGTGGGAAGGTGGTCTCTACTATATTTATAGTTGGTTACTGGACAGTTGTCTTCAGTAGGAAGGTGGTCTCTACTATATTTAAAGTTGGTTACTGGACAGTTGTCTTCAGTAGGAAGGTGGTCTCTACTATATTTATAGTTGGTTACTGGACAGTTGTCTTCAGTGGGAAGGTGGTCTCTACTATATTTATAGTTGGTTACTGGACAGTTGTCTTCAGTGGGAAGGTGGTCTCTACTATATTTATAGTTGGTTACTGGACAGTTGTCTTCAGTGGGAAGGTGGTCTCTACTATATTTATAGTTGGTTACTGGACAGTTGTCTTCAGTAGGAAGGTGGTCTCTACTATATTTAAAGTTGGTTACTGGACAGTTGTCTTCAGTAGGAAGGTGGTCTCTACTATATTTATAGTTGGTTACTGGACAGTTGTCTTCAGTAGGAAGGTGGTCTCTACTATATTTATAGTTGGTTACTGGACAGTTGTCTTCAGTAGGAAGGTGGTCTCTACTATATTTATAGTTGGTTACTGGACAGTTGTCTTCAGTGGGAAGGTGGTCTCTACTATATTTATAGTTGGTTACTGGACAGTTGTCTTCAGTGGGAAGGTGGTCTCTACTATATTTATAGTTGGTTACTGGACAGTTGTCTTCAGTAGGAAGGTGGTCTATATTTATAGTTGGTTACTGGACAGTTGTCTTCAGTAGGAAGGTGGTCTCTACTATATTTATAGTTGGTTACTGGACAGTTGTCTTCAGTGGGAAGGTGGTCTATATTTATAGTTGGTTACTGGACAGTTGTCTTCAGTGGGAAGGTGGTCTCTACTATATTTATAGTTGGTTACTGGACAGTTGTCTTCAGTGGGAAGGTGGTCTCTACTATATTTATAGTTGGTTACTGGACAGTTGTCTTCAGTGGGAAGGTGGTCTCTGTCCGGTAACCTGGTAGACAGACAGACAGACAGACAGACAGAAACAGAAACAGAAAAAATGTCCAGTAACCTGGCAGACAGATAGACAGACAGACAGACAGACAGACAGACAGACAGAGAGAGAAAATGTCCAGTAACCTGGCAGACAGACAGACAGACAGACAGACAGACAGACAGACACAGAAACAAGCTGAAAAGGAGAAGAAGAGCCATAAAGAGAGGGAGTATGTTATTAAATGTGACTATGTCCCAGGACGTCCCTCTGTGCTTCTCCCCCTCCCCCGGCGATGGCTGCAACCTTTTTATTCCTTTGGTGGAAATAAATGAATAAGTAGACTAGCCTCCTGCTCACACACGCCGTTGGCACTCGGCCATGAATAGAAAAGGTGTGTACAGCAGTAGTTACAGTTGAAGTCTGAAGTTAAATACACTTAGGTTGAAGTCATTAAAACTTGTTTTCAACCACTCCACAAATTTCTTGTTAACAAACTATAGTTTTGGAAAGTCGGTTAGGACATCTACTTTGTGCATGTAGATGTCCTAACCGTCATTTTCCAACAATTGTTTACAGACAGATTATTTCACTTAGAATTCACTGTATCACAATTCCAGTGGGTCAGAAGTTTACATACACTAAGTTGACTGTGCCTTTAAACAGCTTGGAAAATTCCAGAAAATGATGTCATGGCTTTAGAAGCTTCTGATAGGCTAATTGACATTATTTGAGTCAATTGGAGGTGGACCTGTGGATGTATTTCAAGGCCTACCTTCAAACTCAGTGCCTTTTTACTTGACATCATGGGAAAAATCAAAAGAAATCAGCCAAGACCTAAAAAACATTTTTGTAGACCTCCACAAGTCTGGTTCATCCTTGGGAGCAAGGTACTGAAGGTACCACGTTCATCTGTACAAACATGCAGCCATCATACCACTCAGGAAGGAGACGCGTTCTGTCTCCTAGAGATGAACGTACTTTGGTGCGAAAAGTGCAAATCCCAGAACAACTGCAAAGGACCTTGTGAAGATGCTGTAGGAAACAGGTACAAAAGTGTCTGTATCCACAGTAAAACGAGTCCTATATCAACATAACCTGAAAGGCCACTCAGCAAGGAAGATGCCACTACTCCAAAACCTCCATAAAAAAGCCAGACTACGGTTTGCAACTGCACATTGGGACAAATATCATACATTTTGGAGAAATGTCCTCTGATCTGATGAAACAAAAACAGAACTGTTTGGCCATAATGACCATCGTTATGTTTGGAGGAAAAAGGGGGAGTCTTGCAAGCCGAAGAACACCATCCCAACCGTGAAGCACGGGGGTGCTTTGCTGCAGGAGGGACTGGTGCTCTTCACAAAATAGATGGCATCGTGAGGATGGAAAGTTATGTGGATATATTGAAACAACATCTCAAGACATCAGTCAGGAAGTTAAAGCTTGGTCGCAAATGGGTCTTCCAAATGGACAATTACCCCAAGCATACTTCTAAAGTTGTGCAAATGGCTTAAGGACAACAAAGTCAAGGTATTGGAGTGGCCATCACAAAGCCCTGACCTCAATCCTATACGAAATTTGTAGGCAGAGCAGAAAAAACGTGTGCGAGCAAGGAGGCCTACAAACCTGACACAGTTACACCAGCTCTGTCAGGAGGAATGAGGGCTACAAACCTGACTCAGGAATGGGCCAAAATTCACCCAACTTATTGTGGGAAGCTTGTGGAAGACTACCCAAAACGTTTGACCCAAGTTAAACAATTTAAAGGCAATGCTACCAAATACTAATTGAGCGTATGTAAACTTCTGACCCACTGAGAATACGATGAAAAAAATAAAAGCTGAAATAAATCATTCTCTCTACTATTATTCTGACATTGCACATTCTTAAAATAAAGTGGTGATCCTAACTGACCTAAGACAGGGAATTTTTACCAGGATGAAATGTCAGGAATTGTGAAATCTGAGTTAAATTTTTTTGGGCTAAGGTGTATGTAAACTTCAGACTTCAACTGTATATACTGTAGGACGAGCCTTTACTAAAATACAGTAGACACACATAAAGTGGGTAAAACAGTATGTAAACATTATTAAAGAGACCAGTGTTCAATGACTCTATGTCATTACTATGCGGCGGTTGACTAGTGGTGACTGCTTAACAGTCTGATGTCCCGGGGATAGAAGCTGTTAATCAGTCTCTCGGTCCCAGCTTGGATGCACCTACCTCTCCTCCTTCTGGATGGTAGCGGGGTGAACAGGCTGTGGCTCGGGTGGCTGAGGTCCTTTATGAACTTCTTGGCCTTCCTGTAACACCGGGTGCTGTAGAGGGCAGGCAGGGTGGCCCTGGTGAGGCGTTGTCCTGACTGCATCACCCTCTGAAGAGCCCTGCGGTGCTGTAGATGTCCTGGAGGGCAGGCAGGGTGGCCCTGGTGAGGCGTTGTCCTGACTGCACCACCCTCTGAAGAGCCCTGCGGTGCTGTAGATGTCCTGGAGGGCAGGCAGGGTGGCCCTGGTGAGGCGTTGTGCCGACTGCACCACCCTCTGGAGAGCCCTGCGGTGCTGTAGATGTCCTGGAGGGCAGGCAGGGTGGCCCTGGTGAGGCGTTGTGCCGACTGCACCACCCTCTGGAGAGCCCTGAGATTGCCGTACCAAGCGGTGATACTGCTCTCTGGAATTAGATCCTCACCCTGAGCTCCTCTACTTTATTGCCCAGGGACTGAACTTTATCGAGCAATATACTCGGAAGCGATAGATGGTATGCACTCCACCTGAGTCTGACTAGGGCCCCACTTCTTTCTGCGTTTTGGTTGCAGCCTCTGGGATGGATAGAGCTGACTCAGGAAGTTCAAACAAAGGATCCAGGTCGGGGAAGAAGAATTTCCGCTCGGATTTCGAATGAGTGATCGGCAAACCAATGTCCCAAAGTTTTTTTCAGCTGTAGGTAATACTACAACAAACACTGAGAAATAACACCTACAGTATATATTGCAAAGTTGGCTAGCTACCTATCCCCCCTAACTAATCCAGTTAGACCTTTATCTACCTATCCCCCCTAACTAATCCAGTTAGACCTCTATCTACCTATCCCCCCTAACTAATCCAGTTAGACCTCTATCTACCTATCCCCCCTAACTAATCCAGTTAGACCTCTATCTACCTATCCCCCTAACTAATCCAGTTAGACCTCTATCTACCTATCCCCCCTAACTAATCCAGTTAGACCTCTATCTACCTATCCCCCCTAACCAATCCAGTTAGACCTCTATCTACCTATCCCCCCTAACTAATCCAGTTAGACCTCTATCTACCTATCCCCCCTAACTAATCCAGTTAGACCTCTATCTACCTATCCCCCCTAACTAATCCAGTTAGACCTCTATCTACCTATCCCCCCTAACTAATCCAGTTAGACCTCTATCTACCTATCCCCCCTAACTAATCCAGTTAGACCTCAGCCTGGCATCTTACCTCCCTCCACCTGGGCCTTAGCAGCAAATCTGCTCTGTTCGATAAACCCTTGTTATTAGAGGGTTTTCATGGGCGTGTGTAGGGGAGTGTGTGTGCGTGTGTAGGGGAGTGCGTGTGCGTGTGTAGGGGAGTGTGTGTGCGTGTGTAGGGGAGTGTGTGTGCGTGTGCTTGTGTGTGGGTGAGAGAGAATCAATTAACTCAGGATCTCTGCACTCTGCATCTGTGACAAATGATGTGGTTCCAAATAAAGGAGTGTAATGTGCATGTCAGTTAGGTGCAGGCTACTTTCTCCTCATCCTGTCTCTCCTTACCCTCCCGCTCTACCCCTCCCTCTCTATACCCCAAATAAAGGAGTGTAATGTGCATGTCAGTTAGGTGCAGGCTACTCTCTCCTCATCCTGTCTCTCCTTACCCTCCCGCTCTACCCCTCCCTCTCTATACCCCAAATAAAGGAGTGTAATGTGCATGTCAGTTAGGTGCAGGCTACTCTCTCCTCATCCTGTCTCTCCTTACCCTCCCGCTCTACCCCTCCCTCTCTATACCCCAAATAAAGGAGTGTAATGTGCATGTCAGTTAGGTGCAGGCTACTCTCTCCTCATCCTGTCTTTCCAGTTAGTTGCTCAGTTTCTGGAATTATTAGGCTAGGTAAATAAATATGGCACACATAATCCCATCCCCCCCCGTCCCAGTTAGATGAGATTATTAGGCTAGGTAAATAAATATGGCACACATAATCCCATCCCCCAGTCCCAGTTAGATGAGATTATTAGGCTAGGTAAATAAATATGGCACACATCATCCCATCCCCCTGTCCCAGTTAGATGAGATTATTAGGCTAGGTAAATAAATATGGCACACATAATCCCATCCCCCCCCATCCCAGTTAGATGAGATTATTAGGCTAGGTTAATAAATATGGCACACATAATCCCATCCCCCCCGTCCCAGTCAAATGAGATTATTAGGCTAGGTAAATAAATATGGCACACATAATCCCATCCCCCCTGTCCCAGTTAAATGAGATTATTAGGCTAGGTAAATAAGTATGGCACACATAATCCCATCCCCCCGTCCCAGTTAGATGAGATTATTAGGATAGGTAAATAAATATGGCACACATAATCCCATCCCCCCCGTCCCAGTTAGATGAGATTATTAGGCTAGGTAAATAAATATGGCACACATAATCCCATCCCCCAGTCCCAGTTAGATGAGATTATTAGGCTAGGTAAATAAATATGGCACACATAATCCCCCCCCCCCCCATCCCAGTTAGTTGAGATTATTAGGCTAGGTAAATAAATATGGCACAAATAATCCCATCCCCCAGTCCCAGTTAGATGAGATTATTAGGCTAGGTAAATAAATATGGCACACATCATCCCATCCCCCCGTCCCAGTTAGATGAGATTATTAGGCTAGGTAAATAAGTATGGCACACATAATCCCATCCCCCCGTCCCAGTTAGATGAGATTAGCTGACAGATACTGTACTGAGTCCCATCAATATACAGACCAAGGTCTGTCTGCCTCTGTCTGTCTGTCCGTCCATCTGTCTATCCTTCAATTCAACACAGAACAATCAAGTTTTACACACAATGTATATTTTATGTCCCGGAGTTTATGATAGAACATCAGAAAAGCATAGTGCTGACCTCATCGACATGGACATGGGGAGGGACACATTTAAATAAACAGTGCCATCTATTTAGTAGAGAGAGAGTGTTTATAATTAATTCACATCGCAGCAATAACCTACGGCTGGACATTCTCAGGGTACAGAGGAGAGATAGAGAGAGATTGTGCTCACACACACACACACACACACAGATGTGCAGACGGCGTGGAGGGGGGATACCAGGAAATGGACTGAATGCAACTTGTCCCAAAGAAGAAAGAATATCAAAGCATTCTGCACTCTTTTTTAATCTATCTCCTCTTCTGTCAATTTATTCTCTCTCACCTCTTCTGTCAGTCTATTCTCTCTCCTCTTCTGTCAGTCTATTCTCTCTCCTCTTCTGTCAATTTATTCTCCCTCTCCTCTTCTGTCAATTTATTCTCTCTCACCTCTTCTGTCAGTCTATTCTCTCTCCTCTTCTGTCAGTTTATTCTCTCTCCTCTTCTGTCAATTTATTCTCTCTCTCCTCTTCTGTCAGTTTCATGTCTCTCTCCTCTTCTGTCAGTTTCATGTCTCTCTGCTCTCCTGTGTCAGTTTCATGTCTCTCTGCTCTCCTGTGTCAGTGTCATGTCTCTGTGCTCTCCTCTCCTGTGTCAGTGTCATGTCTCTCAGCTCTGCTCTCCTGTGTCAGTGTCATGTCTCTCTGCTCTCCTCTCATCAATCAATCAATCAAATTTATTTTATATAGCCCTTCGTACATCAGCTGATATCTCAAAGTGCTGTACAGAAACCCAGCCTAAAACCCCAAACAGCAAGCAATGCAGGTGAAGAAGCACGGTGGCTAGGAAAAACTCCCTAGAAAGGCCAAAACCTAGGAAGAAACCTAGAGAGGAACCAGGCTATGTGGGGTGGCCAGTCCTCTTCTGGCTGTGCCGGGTGGAGATTATAACAAAACATGGTCAAGATGTTCAAATGTTCATAAATGACCAGCATGGTCGAATAATAATAAGGCAGAATAGTTGAAACTGGAGCAGCAGCACAGTCAGGTGGACTGGGGACAGCAAGGAGTCATCATGTCAGGTATTCCTGGGGCATGGTCCTAGGGCTCAGGTCCTCCGAGAGAGAGAAAGAAAGAGAGAATTAGAGAGAGCATATGTGGGATGGCCAGTCCTCTTCTGGCTGTGCCGGGTGGAGATTATAACAGAACATGGCCAAGATGTTCAAATGTTCATAAATGATCAGCATGGTCGAATAATAATAAGGCAGAACAGTTGAAACTGGAGCAGCAGCACAGCCAGGTGGACTGGGGACAGCAAGGAGTCATCATGTCAGGTAGTCCTGGGGCATGGTCCTAGGGCTCAGGTCCTCCGAGAGAGAGAAAGAGAGAAGGAGAGAATTAGAGAACGCACACTTAGATTCACACAGGACACCGAATAGGACAGGAGAAGTACTCCAGATATAACAAACTGACCCTAGCCCCCCGACACATAAACTACTGCAGCATAAATACTGGAGGCTGAGACAGGAGGGGTCAGGAGACACTGTGGCCCACTCCGAGGACACCCCCGGACAGGGCCAAACAGGAAGGATATAACCTGTGTCAGTGTCATGTCTCTCTGCTCTCCTCTTCTGTGTCAGTGTCATGTCTCTCTGCTCTCCTTTTCTGTGTCAGTGTCATGTCTCTCTGCTCTCCTCTCCTGTGTCAGTTTCATGTCTCTCTGCTCTCCTCTCCTGTGTCAGTGTCATGTCTCTCTGCTCTCCTCTTCTGTGTCAGTGTCATGTCTCTCTGCTCTCCTTTTCTGTGTCAGTGTCATGTCTCTCTGCTCTCCTCTTCTGTGTCAGTGTCATGTCTCTCAGCTCTCCTGTGTCAGTGGCATGTCTCTCAGCTCTCCTGTGTCAGTGGCATGTCTCTCAGCTCTCCTCTCCTGTGTCAGTGTCATGTTTCTCTGCTCTCCTCTCCTGTGTCAGTGTCATGTTTCTCTGCTCTCCTCTCCTGTGTCAGTGTCATGCCTCTCTGCTCTCCTCTCCTGTGTCAGTTTCATGTCTCTCTGCTCTCCTCTCCTGTGTCAGTGTCATGTCTCTCTGCTCTCCTCTCCTGTGTCAGTGTCATGTTTCTCTGCTCTCCTCTCCTGTGTCAGTTTCATGTCTATACTAACCAAGGAAAGCCTACTTTAATACTTTGGGCCAGGCCTGGGCAGTTTGAGTTTCATCTAGCAGATGTACAGTGGGGAGAACAAGTATTTGATACACTGCCGATTTTGCAGGTTTTCCCTACTTACAAAACATGTAGAGGTCTGTAATTTTTATCATAGGCACACTTCAACTGTGAGAGATGGAATCCAGAATATCACATTGTAGCATTTTATTGCATGACATAAGTATTTGATACATCAGGAAATGCAGAACTTAATATTTGGTACAGAGACCTTTGTTTGCAATTACAGAGATCATACGTTTCCTGTAGTTCTTGACCAGGTTTGCACACACTGCAGCAGGGATTTTGGCCCACTCCTCCATACAGATCATTCAGGTTTCGGGGCTGTCGCTGGGTTATACGGACTTTCAGCTCCCTCCAAAGATTTTCTATTAGGTTCAGGTCTGGAGACTGGCTAGGCCACTCCAGGACCTTGAGATGCTTCTTACGGAGCCACTCCTTAGTTGCCCTGGCTGTGTGTTTCGGGTCGTTGTCATGCTGGAAGTCCCAGCCACGACCCATCTTCAATGCTCTTACTGAGGGAAGGAGGTTGTTGGCCAAAATCTCACGATACATGGCCCCATCCTCCCCTCAATACGGTGCAGTCGTCCTGTCCCCTTTGCAGAAAAGCATCCCCAAAGAATGATGTTTCCACCTCCATGCTTCTCGGTTGAGATGGGGTTCTTGGGGTTGTACTCATCCTTCTTCCAAACACGGCTAGTGGAGTTTAGACAAAAAAGCTCTATTTTTGTCTCATCAGACCACATGACCTTCTCCCATTCCTCCTCTGGATCATCCAGATGGTCATTGGCAATCTTCAGACGGGCCTGGACATGCGCTGGCTTGAGCAGGGGGACCTTGCGTGCGCTGCAGGATTTTAATCCATGACGGCATGGTCTGTTGCTAATGGTTTTCTTTGAGACTGTGGTCCCAGCTCTCTTCAGGTCATTGACCAGGTTCTGCCGTGTAGTTCTGGGCTGATCCCTCACTTTCCTCATGATCATTGATGCCCCACGAGGTGAGATCTTACAAGGAGCCCCAGACCGAGGGTGATTGACCATCATCTTGAACTTCTTCCATTTTCTAATAATTGCGCCAACAGTTGCCTTCTCACCAAGCTGCTTGCCTATTGTCCTGTAGCCCATCCCGGCCTTGTGCAGGTCTAGAATTTTATCCCTGATGTCCTTACACAGCTCTCTGGTCTTGGCCATTGTGGAGAGGTTGGAGTCTGTTTGATTGAGTGTGTGGACAGGTGTCTTTTACAAAGGTAACGAGTTCAAACAGGTGCAGTTAATACAGGTAATGAGTGGAGAACAGGAGGGATTCTCTAAGAAAAACGAACAGGTCTGTGAGAGCCGTAATTCTTACTGGTTGGTAGGTGATCAAATACTTATGTCATGCAATAAAATTAAATTAATTACTTAAAAATCAGACAATGTGATTTTCTGGACTTGAAGTGTACCTATGATAAAAATGACAGACATCTACATGCTTTGTAAATAGGAAAACCTGCAAAATCGGCAGTGTATCAAATACTTGTTCTCCCCACTGTATATTGTTTCTCTCAAGGTTTCGACTGTTTGGACGTTGGATGACATTATAAACAAGCGGGCGGTGCTGGGCTGTGGACGCTGAACCACTAATTGGTCTAATTGTTAGCAGTTGTCTACAGGGATCCAGCCTGGGGCTGGGCTGCACACACACACACACAGACACACACACAGACACAGACACACACACACACACACACACACACACACACACACACACACACACACACACACACACACACACACACACACACACACACACACACACACACACACACACACACACACACACACACACACACACACACACACACGGGTTGTATTGCAGCATTGGAGCAGTGCTGTGATTACAGGTTTAAAGACTTCCTTTGTGTGTTTATGTCCCAGATAGGCTTCAAACGGCCATGATTAGATAAATGACAGATATGGGGATGGGAAAAGGATTGGCATGGAGAGGGGGGAGGCAGGAGATGTGATGGGACAGGAGAGGAGAGACAGAGACAGAGTGACGTATGTCCTTCTCTTTTCACTGAATTTTGGCCGACTCAACTGAGGGTAGTGTTTCTCTCTGTCTTTTAGACATTCGTTTTCCATCCAGGATATGATCTGTTTTATGTTGAGATACAGAGGGACAGCAGTTCTCTTTCAGTGATTACATGGTTCTAAGGGATGGTACGTCAGAGAGGTTTAAGAGGGCAGTTGGTGTTATTTCCTGGGTCAGTCTCTAAAAGCACAGGATCACAACACATTATCACAACACATTATCACAACACATTATCACAAAACAGTATCACAACACAGTATCACAGCACATTATCACAACACATGATCACAACACATTGTCCAACACATTATCCAATACAGTATCACGACACAGTATCACAACACATTATCATAACACAGTGTCACAACACAGTATCTCAACACAGTATCACAACACATTATCCAACACAGTATCACAACACATTATCACAACACATTATCACAACACATTATCACAACACAATATCACAACACAGTAACACAACACAGTAACACAACACATTATCCAACACAGTAACACAACACAGTATCCCAACACAGTATCACAACACAATATCACAACACAGTAACACAACACAGTATCCCAACACAGTATCACAACACAGTATCACAACACAGTAACACAACACAGTATCCCAACACAGTATCACAACACAATATCACAACACAGCAACACAACACAGTAACACAACACAGTATCCCAACACAGTATCACAACACAGTATCCAACACAGTATTACAAATTGCTTAGTAGAAATATGTACCAGGCACAATATGTTTTACTTTTTTTGTGTACAGGACACTATTTTCTTCATAACACATGTTCAATTGTCAATACACCAACACAGCTGGATAATTTACAAACACTGTCATGACACTGTGGTGATCTGTCCCCATGTGATCTGTAATGGCCTCGTCCACTAGAAATGCAGCTGGAGAATCATTCAGCTCTATTTTGTCACCTCAATAGCTGAATAGCTGAATTAATTACATTTCTAGACTGCACTCCCAACTGAAAAAGGCCTGTATTTATTTTTGTCCCTTTAAAACATTGCAATCACTTTGTCTTACCCATAAAAAGTATCATGATTATATAGGAGGTTTTATTTTATTTTTTATAAGAAGGCTGTTTGAGTTCATAAGACATTACACGCTATGCTCAGGCAAGGCAGTGGCTTTCATCTCTCCCCAGTCACCTCACTTTCCAGCCTTTAGCTCAGTGGGCTATGCTCAGGCAAGGCAGTGGCTTTCATCTCTCCCCAGTCACCTCACATTCCAGCCTTTAGCTCAGTGGGCTATGCTCAGGCAAGGCAGTGGCTTTCATCTCTCCCCAGTCACCTCACTTTCCAGCCTTTAGCTCAGTGGGCTATGCTCAGGCAAGGCAGTGGCTTTCATCTCTCCCCAGTCACCTCACTTTCCAGCCTTTAGCTCAGTGGGCTATGCTCTGCTGAGGTGGGAACAGTCTGTGGCGGGGGTGTTAACGCGAGACGGTAACGGTTCAGCAGCACAGCACCCAGGCAGCCACCCACTGAAGGAGGGAAAGAGCGTGAAATCCTGAGCACCTGGTGGCAGTTTCTACACAAGTGTCTGCAGCTGGTGCTCTGAGTCTGCAGCAACACAGCCAGCTGTGCTCCCTTCCTCCCTCTCCTTCCCTCCTTCCCTCCCTCCCTCCTCAGCATAACACTATAGAGTGTCTGACAGAGGGTAGGCTATAGGTAGGAAGAACTGGGCCTGGACTGAAAACTATAGGTTTTCTAATTAGGCAGCTAATTAGAAAACCAGATGTGTGTGTGCCAGTTTGAGCCATTCAGTGACTGTAATGTTCTGAGTAGAACATTAGAAAGTTAGTGGCGTGATCACTATAGTTGTGGAGGACTGTAACTGTTCCTGTTGACCAGCCTGAAACAAGTCACACCTGTCTGATTAACATCATTAACTTGGTTAGACCTTCCATTCTCATGACATTTTAGTCATTCAGCAGATGCTCTTATCCAGATCGACTTACAGTAAGATAGGTGAGACAAACACATACAGTATCACAGTCATAGTAAGTACATTTTCTGTCTCTCAGGCTACCCTCTCAGCCCCTGCTCTCTGTCCCTCTCAGCCCCTGCTCTCTGTCCCTCTCAGCCCCTGCTGTCTGTCCCTCTCAGCCCCTGCTCTCTGTCCCTCTCAGCCCCTGCTCTCTGTCCCTCTCAGCTCCTGCTCTCTGTCCCTCTCAGCCCCTGCTCTCTGTCCCTCTCAGCCCATGCTCTCTGTCCCTCTCAGCTCCTGCTCTCTGTCCCTCTCTGTCCCTCTCAGCCCCTGCTCTCTGTTCCATGGAGGTGTGGACAATTAATAACCCCAGTTACTTCCTGTCTTAATGACTGACACACCGGGCATTAAAAGGTGGCAGAGGGTCGAAGGGCACTGGGCTCTGTCAACTAGGGCACATAACACCACTGTCTGGCACTCATTAATCAGGACAACAAGGAGGTGTGCGTGTGTGTGTGTGTGTGTGTGTGTGTGTGTGTGTGTGTGTGTGTGTGTGTGTGTGTGTGTGTGTGTGTGTGTGTGTGTGTGTGTGTGTGTGTGTGTGAGTGTGTGTGTGTGTGTGTGTGTGTGTGTGTGTGTGTGGGTGCGTGCGTGCGTGCATACGTGTGTGTGTGAGAGAGAGAGAGGGGGATGAGTGAGGGAAAGGGAAGGAGTATTTCTTGTAGAGGAGAGACGAGAGACAGAATTGTGACGGAATCAACTAGCTGGTACAGTAAGTCAGGAAGCTGAAGAGAATATATCCTGGGGTGGTGGTGGATATAGTGGGAAGTACATAACATCATTACATAACAAGAGAATATATCCTGAGGGTGGTGGTGGATATAGTGGGAAGTACATAACATCATTACATAACAAGAGAATATATCCTGAGGGTGGTGGGGGATATAGTGGGAACTACATAACATCACTACATAACAAGAGAATATATATCCTGAGGGTGGTGGGGGATATAGTGGGAACTACATAACATCATTACATAACAAGAGAATATATCCTGAGGGTGGTGGGGGATATAGTGGGAACTACATAACATCATTACATAACAAGAGAATATATCCTGAGGGTGGTGGGGGATATAGTGGGAACTACATAACATCATTACATAACAAGAGAATATATATCCTGAGGGTGGTGGGGGATATAGTGGGAACTACATAACATCATTACATAACAAGATAATATATATCCTGAGGGTGGTGGGGGATATAGTGGGAACTACATAACATCATTACATAACAAGAGAATATATCCTGAGGGTGGTGGGGGATATAGTGGGAACTACATAACATCATTACATAACAAGAGAATATATCCTGAGGGTGGTGGGGGATATAGTGGGAACTACATAACATCACTACATAACAAGAGAATATATATCCTGAGGGTGGTGGGGGATATAGTGGGAACTACATAACATCATTACATAACAAGATAATATATATCCTGAGGGTGGTGGGGGATATAGTGGGAACTACATAACATCATTACATAACAAGAGAATATATCCTGAGGGTGGTGGGGGATATAGTGGGAACTACATAACATCATTACATAACAAGAGAATATATCCTGAGGGTGGTGGGGGATATAGTGGGAACTACATAACATCATTACATAACAAGAGAATATATATCCTGAGGGTGGTGGGGGATATAGTGGGAAGTACATAACATCACTACTAATGCACTACATAACATGTCTCAGTAAGAAGCAGACAGATGTTGAAACCAAACCCCTCTACTGCTAGGCTACACCACCCCGAGATGAAACTCAGTCAGACGGACCACATCACATCACAGCCTCCAAAAACAACCGTTTAATTACGCCGAATCGCCTAAATTAACCGTCGACGAGCCACAGCTTTCAAGTCCACCTCTAAATAGCATTCGATCAAAGTGTGATGGATTTTCTGTCCTTAAAAACACATCTGAAGTGCATTCCGGATGGTAAAAACACAAACAATTAAAGACTAATAAGGCTCCAACTGTTAGACGTCTGGAATCCCATAATTTTATGTGTGGATATTTCACACAGTAAAAGTTCTGTTGGTTGTAAACCACAAAGACACGCCGACTCATAAGGAGGGATGAGATGTAAAAGGATCCTGGTCGTTGTACCTCATAAGGAGGGATGAGATGTAAAAGGATCCTGGTCGTTGTAAACCTCATAAGGAGGGATGAGATGTAAAAGGATCCTGGTCGTTGTAAACCTCATAAGGAGGGATGAGATGTAAAAGGATCCTGGTCGTTGTAAACCTCATAAGGAGGGATGAGATGTAAAAGGATCCTGGTCGTTGTAAACCTCATAAGGAGGGATGAGATGTAAAAGGATCCTGGTCGTTGTAAACCTCATAAGGAGGAATGAGATGTAAAAGGATCCTGGTCGTTGTATACCTCATAAGGAGGGATGAGATGTAAAAGGATCCTGGTCGTTGTAAACCTCATAAGGAGGGATGAGATGTAAAAGGATCCTGGTCGTTGTAAACCTCATAAGGAGGGATGAGATGTAAAAGGATCCTGGTCGTTGTAAACCTCATAAGGAGGGATGAGATGTAAAAGGATCCTGGTCGTTGTAAACCTCATAAGGAGGGATGAGATGTAAAAGGATCCTGGTCGTTGTAAACCTCATAAGGAGGGATGAGATGTAAAAGGATCCTGGTCGTTGTAAACCTCATAAGGAGGGATGAGATGTAAAAGGATCCTGGTCGTTGTAAACCTCATAAGGAGGGATGAGATGTAAAAGGATCCTGGTCGTTGGAAACCTCATAAGGAGGGATGAGATGTAAAAGGATCCTGGTCGTTGTAAACCTCATAAGGAGGGATGAGATGTAAAAGGATCCTGGTCGTTGTACCTCATAAGGAGGGATGAGATGTAAAAGGATCCTGGTCGTTGTAAACCTCATAAGGAGGGATGAGATGTAAAAGGATCCTGGTCGTTGTAAACCTCATAAGGAGGGATGAGATGTAAAAGGATCCTGGTCGTTGTAAACCTCATAAGGAGGGATGAGATGTAAAAGGATCCTGGTCGTTGTAAACCTCATAAGGAGGGATGAGATGTAAAAGGATCCTGGTCGTTGTAAACCTCATAAGGAGGGATGAGATGTAAAAGGATCCTGGTCGTTGTAAACCTCATAAGGAGGGATGAGATGTAAAAGGATCCTGGTCGTTGTAAACCTCATAAGGAGGGATGAGATGTAAAAGGATCCTGGTCGTTGTAAACCTCATAAGGAGGGATGAGATGTAAAAGGATCCTGGTCGTTGTAAACCTCATAAGGAGGGATGAGATGTAAAAGGATCCTGGTCGTTGTAAACCTCATAAGGAGGGATGAGATGTAAAAGGATCCTGGTCGTTGTACCTCATAAGGAGGGATGAGATGTAAAAGGATCCTGGTCGTTGTACCTCATAAGGAGGGATGAGATGTAAAAGGATCCTGGTCGTTGTAAACCTCATAAGGAGGGATGAGATGTAATAGGATCCTGGTCGTTGTAAACCTCATAAGGAGGGATGAGATGTAATAGGATCCTGGTCGTTGTAAACCTCATAAGGAGGGATGAGATGTAATAGGATCCTGGTCGTTGTACCTCATAAGGAGGGATGAGATGTAAAAGGATCCTGGTCGTTGTAAACCTCATAAGGAGGGATGAGATGTAAAAGGATCCTGGTCGTTGTAAACCTCATAAGGAGGGATGAGATGTAAAAGGATCCTGGTCGTTGTAAACCTCATAAGGAGGGATGAGATGTAAAAGGATCCTGGTCGTTGTAAACCTCATAAGGAGGGATGAGATGTAAAAGGATCCTGGTCGTTGTAAACCTCATAAGGAGGGATGAGATGTAAAAGGATCCTGGTCGTTGTAAACCTCATAAGGAGGGATGAGATGTAAAAGGATCCTGGTCGTTGTAAACCTCATAAGGAGGGATGAGATGTAAAAGGATCCTGGTCGTTGTAAACCTCATAAGGAGGGATGAGATGTAAAAGGATCCTGGTCGTTGTAAACCTCATAAGGAGGGATGAGATGTAAAAGGATCCTGGTCGTTGTAAACCTCATAAGGAGGGATGAGATGTAAAAGGATCCTGGTCGTTGTAAACCTCATAAGGAGGGATGAGATGTAAAAGGATCCTGGTCGTTGTAAACCTCATAAGGAGGGATGAGATGTAAAAGGATGCTGGTCGTTGTAAACCTCATAAGGAGGGATGAGATGTAAAAGGATCCTGGTCGTTGTAAACCTCATAAGGAGGGATGAGATGTAAAAGGATCCTGGTCGTTGTAAACCTCATAAGGAGGGATGAGATGTAAAAGGATCCTGGTCGTTGTAAACCTCATAAGGAGGGATGAGATGTAAAAGGATCCTGGTCGTTGTAAACCTCATAAGGAGGGATGAGATGTAAAAGGATCCTGGTCGTTGTAGACCTCATAAGGAGGGATGAGATGTAAAAGGATCCTGGTCGTTGTAAACCTCATAAGGAGGGATAAGATGTAATAGGATCCTGGTCGTTCTATAAATGTCACTTTGACATACCAGTTTATTTCAGACTGGTTCATTTATCTTGAAAGGGGTTTGATTTATGAAATGGCAGTTTGGGAATCATGTTTCAACTACTAATTTTCTTGGCTAAACATCTCACCACAGTATTATTCCTCTATTCATATATAGTGCTTTCAGTCTGTACATTTACATTTGAGTCATTCACCAGACACACGTTTTATTTCATTGTTTTTATTTAACATTTATTTAACTAGACAATTCAGTTAAGAACAAATTCTTATTTACATTGACGGCCGACCCCGGGCCAAACCCGGACGACCCCGGGCCAAACCCGGACGACCCCGGGCCAAACCCGGACGACACTGGGCCAATTGTGAGCCGCCCTATGGGACTCTCAATCACGAATCGAACCAGGGTCTGTAGTGACACCTCTAGCACTGAGGATCACAGTCAGAGTAGCCCTTCTCTCATGCACATTCTGGGAATCCCTCCACTCTCCCTCTGTCATCCATCCAGATACTGCCCAGGCAGGCAGGCACCTTCCAGGTGAATGATTGACCCTGGTGGATTAGTGTAGGCACCCTTCAGGTATTAACAGCAGCAGTCATCAACATGGTCACATGATGCCTCCAATCCATCAGCCATTCTCCTCTATTTGGCTTATCTTGATAAGAGGAGCGGGTTACTTATTGGCACCCTGGTAGACACACACACACACACACACACACACACACACACACACACACACACACACACACACACACACACACACACACACACACACACCTCTGGGAGTTGACCCTGATATAGTTGAATCTGTCCCTATGGAAGACAGCTCGTTAACCAGCGTTATGTGGGGACAGGGTGTATTTTAAGCAATTAATTTGCAACTCGGGAGCCAAACTGGAACTTTTAAATATTGACCACTGCACTGAGAAAATGAATAAGAAGAAAGTATTTGAGAGTATCATTATGCATAGAAGCATCCAGGAGATTGAGTAGACCTGACATTTGACCTCTTATAGCCCTGCCTGATGGTTAACGTGATTGGCTACAGTGTGAGAGCCAATGATCTATTAAGAATTAGCTCCCTGACTGTTACACACGGCTGTAGGTTTGGAATGAAGTGTGTCACTGCACAGCAGTTTGTGTGTGCTCTGTCCCTCTGTCACTCTGTCACTTCTTCCCTTTCTCTCTTCTCTCTATGGCTTTGTTTCTGGTCTCTCTCGACAGCCAGCGCCTAGGAGTTTTCCAAGCAATGTTCCAGCATGGTTCAGGTTGGCAAGGTGGTTCAGTATAAAGGGTTTTTGTAAGGAGTGTTGAGTAACAAAAACATAAATAAACTACACAAAAGTGTCCTATTTATTTTCTCTATCAAAATAACTTATTGTGGAGGATGAAGTTGACAGCTCAACAAGTCTCAATAATCAACCGGGTATCACAGTCGTGAGTGCCACAGGAGCGTATCATCCTGTCTTATCTGGGTAGGTTGTAGTTTATATCATCCTGTCTTATCTGGGTAGGTTGTAGTTTTTTATCATCCTGTCTTTCTAGCTAGGTTGTAGATTTTATCATCCTGTCTTATTGTAGGTTGTAGTTTTTATCATCATGTCTTTCTAGCTAGGTTGTAGTTTTTATCATCCTGTCTTTCTAGCTAGGTTGTAGTTTTTTATCATCCTGTCTTTCTAGCTAGGTTGTAGTTTTTATCATCATGTCTTTCTAGCTAGGTTGTAGTTTTTATCATCTTGTCTTCTAGCTAGGTTGTAGTTTATATCATCCTGTCTTTCTAGCTAGGTTGTAGTTTTAATCATCCTGTCTTATCTGGGTAGGTTGTAGTTTTTTATCATCCTGTCTTATTGAGCTAGGTTGTAGTTTATATCATCATGTCTTTCTAGCTAGGTTGTAGTTTTTTATCATCCTGTCTTTCTAGCTAGGTTGTAGTTTTTTATCATCCTGTCTTATTGAGCTAGGTTGTAGTTTATATCATCATGTCTTTCTAGCTAGGTTGTAGTTTATATCATCCTGTCTTTCTAGCTAGGTTGTAGTTTATATCATCATGTCTTATCTAGCTAGGTTGTAGTTTTTATCATTCTGTCTTATCTGGGTAGGTTGTAGTTTTTATCACCCTGTCTTATCTGGGTAGGTTGTAGTTTTTATCACCCTGTCTTATCTGGGCAGGTTGTAGTTTTTATCACCCTGTCTTATCTGGGTAGGTTGTAGTTTCTTGTCCACACTGTGCTACTGCAGAGCCTAGTGCCACGTGTTGTTGGCTTGGTGCCCGTGGTGTGTGCTTGGTGCCTGTGGTGTGTGCCTGGTACCCGTGGTGTGCTCCATGGTGTGTGCTTGGTGCCCGTGGTGTGCTCAATGGTGTGTGCTTGGTGCTCGTAGTGTGTGCTTGGTGTCCGTGGTGTTGGCTTGGTGCCCGTGGTGTGTGCTTGGTGCCCGTGGTGTGTGCCTGGTACCCGTGGTGTGCTCCATGGTGTGTGCTTGGTGCTCGTGGTGTGTGCTTGGTGTCCGTGGTGTGTGCTTGGTGCCCGTGGTGTGCTCCATGGTGTGTGCTTGGTGCCCGTGGTGTGCTCCATGGTGTGTGCTTGGTGCCCGTGGTGTTGGCTTGGTGCCCGTGGTGTGTTCCATGGTGTGTGCTTGGTGCCCGTGGTGTGCTCCATGGTGTGTGATTGGTGCCCGTGGTGTGCTCCATGGTGTGTGCTTGGTGCCCGTGGTGTGCTCCATGGTGTGTGCTTGGTGCCCGTGATGTGCTCCATGGTGTGTGATTGGTGCCCGTGGTGTGCTCCATTGTGTGTGCTTGGTGCCCGTGGTGTGCTCCATGGTGTGTGATTGGTGCCCGTGGTGTGCTCCATGGTGTGTGCTTGGTGCCCGTGGTGTGCTCCATGGTGTGTGCTCCCTGCTCCACAGTATTAGTGTGTTTGTCAGAGTGCGGATTCATCTGCCGGAGTGGGGAAGTGTGTGAGCGTGCTAGCAAGGGGATCACAGGTGTGTTTCTGTGCTCCGCAGAGAGAGCCCCCACCGCCCAACCCCCACGTCCCTATGCATCCTGGGTAATATCAGCCCACAGAGCACCTGCGTCCCTCTCCCACTCACCCCACACACACCTCTAATAGCAGCTTATCAGGCAGTAATATGGTTTCTGTAATGCCCAGCTGTGGTTACTCAGCCCCACAATATACACACACACACAATACACACTCACACACGTATACACACACACTCACACACTGTCCCTGCAGTCTCAATAAGCACATCCTGTACTGTCCAACTGACTCTGTTAGCATTAGGGTAGCTAGACCACCACACAGACAGACAGTGCCACACAGATGGATAAATGGAGCTCTGTCTTTCTGTCACACACACACACACACTGCAGCGTGATGACAGCCCCCCCCCCCCCCCCCACACACACACACACACACACTCCCGTCATCTCCCTCAAACTAATATTATCCACCAAATACACAATGATGCCTTTTATTGTGTCTGTGTAACTATGGCCATGTGTGTGTGGCCCACATACACCACTACAGTTAGCTGGGATGTGTTTCTATTGCGGCGGGCTAATTCTGAATAGATCACTTTTGGAGAGGAACCAGAGGAACCCCCACCCCACCGCTGAGGAACCCCCACCCCACCCCTGAGGAACCAGAGGAACCCCCACCCCACCCCTGAGGAACCAGAGGAACCCCCACCCCATCCCTGAGGAACCAGAGGAACCCCCACCCCATCCCTTAGGAACTAGAGGTACCCCCACCCCACTCCTGAGTAACCAGAGGAACCCTTACCCCTGAGGAACCAGAGGAACCCTTACCCCTGAGGGACCAGAGGAACCCCCACCCCACCCCTGAGGAACTAGAGGAACTCTTACCCCTGAGGAACCAGAGAAACCCTTACCCCTGAGGAACCAGAGAAACCCTTACCCATGAGGAACCAGAGAAACTCTTACCCCTGAGGAACCAGAGGAACTCTTACCCCTGAGGAACCAGAGAAACCCTTACTCCTGCTGTGATGATGGAAACATGGCAGACTGGATCCAGATTCTCCACCATTTTCCTAAAGTGTGCACTTGCCTTGCACACTTTCTTGTATGGATTTAGAAATGGTGGAAACTCCTTCTTGTCAATACTTAGAACATTCCTATGCTTTTAAAATGACAGGGAGAATACAGGGGTGGAGAATTGGGACAGTGCAATGCAAATCGCAGCCTTATTCTCCCCTTCTCTGATAGGCCTGTTAGCCTGCCAGTCAACATTGGGGCCAACTCTAATCCAATAGCAAACAGGAGACTGGTTTATGACCCACCTCTCCATTGTTGTTCCTGATTGAGCCTCTCTCTGTATAATCTCTGTAATCAATGCCAGTCTCAGACCTCGGGGGGCTGAGAGGGGCGCGGGGGGCTGAGAGGGGATTGAAAGGGGTTAATGCTCAGCCAATTGAGCGAATAATGAGTTCAATTAGTTGATCCAAGGGGCTCAGGGCAGAATTAGGAGCAGAAGATCCAGCAAGCTGCTCTCTGTCCCGGGAAGGGAAGAGGGAGGGGGAAGGAGAGAGGGGGAGGATAACTGGGGTGGAGCTTATCCACATGGTGGATAATAAATAGACTTTCAAATTGTTATCAGGTGCCCTGGCAGGCGAGCAGGACAGTAAATTGCAGAAAGTTAGGTCATAAATAAATCAGCACTTAATGAGCCTGCTGAGCATCCCCCACTGTACCCCGAGAGAGAGAGCGAGAGAGAGAGAGAGAGAGAGAGAGAGAGAGAGAGAGAGAGAGAAAGAGAGAGAGAGAGAGAGAGAGAGAGAGAGAGAGAGAGAGAGAGAGAGAGAGAGAGAGAGAGAGAGAGAGACTGAACTAGAGGCTAAGTGGTGTTAGACTGTACTCATTTAAAATGACACAAACAAAATAATCTTATGTTGATCCAGGTGACAACGCCTCTTCCCCCTCAGGAGACTGGAACGATTCTGCAATGGGTCCTCAGATCCTCAAAAATGTCTACAGCTGCTCCATTGAGAGCATCTTGACTGGCTGCATCGCCGCTTGGTATGCAACTGCTTGGCATCTGTCCGCAAGGTGCTACAGAGGGTAGTGGGTACTGGGCTGAGTTCCCTGCCATCCAGGACCTCTATACCTTTCAGAGGAAGGCCCTAAATATAGTCAAGGACTCCAGCCACCCAAGTCATAGATTGTTCTTTCTGCTACCGCACAGGAAGCGGTACCGATGCACCAAGTCTGGAACCAACAGGACCCTGAACATCTTCGACCCACAAGCCATAAGACTGCTAAATAGTTAGTGAAATAGTTAACCTAATAGCTGCCAGGGCTACCTGCACTGACCCTTTTTACACTAACTTTTAAAAACGACTTCATGTGCTGCTACTGTTTATTATCTGTTACCTTTATTCCTAATTATATGTACAAAACTAAATGACCTTGTACCTCTGCACATTGACTTGGTACTGGTACCCCTTGTATAGGGTGGCTGGAGTCATATAGGGTGGCTGGAGTCTTAACTAGGGTGGCTGGAGTCTTAACTAGGGTGGCTAGAGTCTTAACTAGGGTGGCTGGAGTCTTAACTAGGGTGGCTGGAGTCATATAGGGTGGCTGGAGTCATATAGGGTGGCTGGAGTCTTAACTAGGGTGGCTGGAGTCTTAACTAGGGTGGCTGGAGTCTTAACTAGGGTGGCTGGAGTCTTAACTAGGGTGGCTGGAGTCTTAACTAGGGTGGCTGGAGTCTTAACTAGGGTGGCTGGAGTCATATAGGGTGGCTGGAGTCTTAACTAGGGTGGCTGGAGTCTTAGCTAGGGTGGCTGGAGTCTTAACTAGGGTGGCTGGAGTCTTAACTAGGGTGGCTGGAGTCTTAACTAGGGTGGCTGGAGTCATATAGGGTGGCTGGAGTCTTAACTAGGGTGGCTGGAGTCTTAACTAGGGTGGCTGGAGTCTTAACTAGGGTGGCTGGAGTCTTAACTAGGGTGGCTGGAGTCTTAACTAGGGTGGCTGGAGTCATATAGGGTGGCTGGAGTCTTAACTAGGGTGGCTGGAGTCTTAACTAGGGTGGCTGGAGTCTTAACTAGGGTGGCTGGAGTCTTAACTAGGGTGGCTGGAGTCTTAACTAGGGTGGCTGGAGTCTTTGACAATTTTTAGGGCCTTCCTCTGACACTGCCTGGTATAGAGGTCCTGGATGGCAGGAAGCTTGGCTCCGGTGATGTACAAGGCCGTACACACTACCCTCTGTAGTGCCTTGTGGTCGGAGGCCAACCAGTTGCCATACAAGGCAGTGATGCAATCTCGATGGTGCAGCTGTAAAACCTTTTGAGGATCTGAGGACCCATGCCAAATCTTTTCAGTCTCCTGAGGGGGAATAGGTTTTGTCATGCCCTCTTCACGACTGTCTTGGTGTGCTTGGACCATGTTAGTTTGTTGGTGATGTGGACGCCAAGGAACTTGAAGCTCTCAACCTGCTCCACTGCAGCCCCGTCGATGAGAATGGGGGCGTGCTCGGTCCTCCTTTTCCTGTAGTCCACATGTTATCATTGACTCAGTACTGATACTCCTTGTATATTGTCAAATTATCATTGACTCAGTACTGATACTGCTTGTATATAGTCAAGTTATCATTGACTCAGTACTGATACTCCTTGTATTTAGTCAGGTTATCATTGACTTGGTACTGATACTCCTTGTATTTAGTCAGGTTATAATTGACTCAGTACTGATACTCCTTGTATTTAGTCAGGTTATCATTGACTTGGTACTGATACTCCTTGTATATAGTCAGGTTATCATTGACTTGGTACTGATACTCCTTGTATTTAGTCAGGTTATCATTGACTTGGTACTGGTACTCCTTGTATTTAGTCAGGTTATCATTGACTCAGTACTGATACTCCTTGTATTTAGTCAGGTTATCATTGACTCAGTACTGATACTCCTTGTATATAGTCAGGTTATCATTGACTTGGTACTGATACCTCTTGTATTTAGTCAGGTTATCATTGACTTGGTACTGGTACTCCTTGTATTTAGTCAGGTTATCATTGACTCAGTACTGATACTCCTTGTATTTAGTCAGGTTATCATTGACTCAGTACTGATACTCCTTGTATATTGTCAGGTTATCATTGACTTGGTACTGATACTCCTTGTATATTGTCAGGTTATCATTGACTTGGTACTGATACCTCTTGTATTTAGTCAGGTTATCATTGACTTGGTACTGATACTCCTTGTATATAGTCAGGTTATCATTGACTTGGTACTGATACTCCTTGTATTTAGTCAGGTTATCATTGACTTGGTACTGATACCTCTTGTATTTAGTCAGGTTATCATTGACTTGGTACTGATACTCCTTGTATTTAGTCAGGTTATCATTGACTTGGTACTGATACTCCTTGTATTTAGTCAGGTTATCATTGACTTGGTACTGATACTCCTTGTATTTAGTCAGGTTATCATTGACTCAGTACTGATACTCCTTGTATTTAGTCAGGTTATCATTGACTCAGTACTGATACTCCTTGTATTTAGTCAGGTTATCATTGACTTGGTACTGATACTCCTTGTATTTAGTCAGGTTATCATTGACTTGGTACTGATACTCCTTGTATTTAGTCAGGTTATCATTGACTTGGTACTGATACTCCTTGTATTTAGTCAGGTTATCATTGACTCAGTACTGATACTCCTTGTATATAGTCAGGTTATCATTGACTTGGTACTGATACTCCTTGTATTTAGTCAGGTTATCATTGACTTGGTACTGATACTCCTTGTATTTAGTCAGGTTATCATTGACTTGGTACTGATACTCCTTGTATTTAGTCAGGTTATCATTGACTCAGTACTGATACTCCTTGTATATAGTCAGGTTATCATTGACTTGGTACTGATACTCCTTGTATTTAGTCAGGTTATCATTGACTTGGTACTGATACTCCTTGTATTTAGTCAGGTTATCATTGACTCAGTACTGATACTCCTTGTATTTAGTCAGGTTATCATTGACTTGGTACTGATACTCCTTGTATTTAGTCAGGTTATCATTGACTCAGTACTGATACTCCTTGTATATAGTCAGGTTATCATTGACTTGGTACTGATACTCCTTGTATTTAGTCAGGTTATCATTGACTCAGTACTGATACTCCTTGTATATAGTCAGGTTATCATTGACTCAGTACTGATACTCCTTGTATTTAGTCAGGTTATCATTGACTTGGTACTGATACTCCTTGTATTTAGTCAGGTTATCATTGACTTGGTACTGATACTCCTTGTATATTGTCAGGTTATCATTGACTCAGTACTGATACTCCTTGTATATAGTCAGGTTATCATTGACTCAGTACTGATACTCCTTGTATTTAGTCAGGTTATCATTGACTTGGTACTGATACTCCTTGTATTTAGTCAGGTTATCATTGACTTGGTACTGATACTCCTTGTATATAGTCAGGTTATCATTGACTCAGTACTGATACTCCTTGTATTTAGTCAGGTTATCATTGACTTGGTACTGATACTCCTTGTATTTAGTCAGGTTATCATTGACTTGGTACTGATACTCCTTGTATATTGTCAAATTATCATTGACTCAGTACTGATACTCCTTGTATATAGTCAAGTTATCATTGACTCAGTACTGATACTGCTTGTATATAGTCAGGTTATCATTGACTTGGTACTGATACTCCTTGTATTTAGTCAGGTTATCATTGACTCAGTACTGATACTCCTTGTATATTGTCAGGTTATCATTGACTTGGTACTGATACTCCTTGTATATTGTCAGGTTATCATTGACTCAGTACTGATACTCCTTGTATTTAGTCAGGTTATCATTGACTCAGTACTGATACTCCTTGTATTTAGTCAGGTTATCATTGACTTGGTACTGATACTCCTTGTATTTAGTCAGGTTATCATTGACTTGGTACTGATACTCCTTGTATATTGTCAGGTTATCATTGACTCAGTACTGATACTCCTTGTATATTGTCAGGTTATCATTGACTCAGTACTGATACTCCTTGTATATTGTCAGGTTATCATTACTCATTATGTATCTATTATTACTTGTATTATTTTGTGTTTTACTTTTCTGTTACATCTCTATTTCTCTATGAATTGTTGGGAAGGGCCCATAAGCATTTCACTGCTTGTCCACATCTGTTGTTGACAAAGCATGTGGCGAATACAATTAGATTTGTGTAAAGCCAGTGTGTCTATGTATGCGGATGACTCAACACTACACGTCAGCTACTACGGCAACCTAAATGACTACAACACGTAACAAAGAGCTGCAGTTAGATTCAGAATGGGTGGAAAGGAATAAGTTAGTCCTACATGTTTCTAAAACTAAAAGCATTGTATTTGGGACAAATCATTCACTAATCCCTAAACCTCAATTATATCTTGTAATGAATAATGTGGAAATTGAGCAGGTTGAGGTGACTAAACTGCTAGGAGTTACCCTGGATTGTAAACTGTCATGGTCAAAACATATTGGTACAACAGTAGCTAAGATGGGGAGAAGTCTGTCCATAATAAAGCACTGCTCTGCCTTCTTAACAACACTATCAACAAGGCAGGTCCTACAGGCTCTAGGTTCTACCTTCTTAACAACACTATCAACAAGGCAGGTCCTACAGGCCCTAGTTTCTACCTTCATAACAACACTATCAACAAGGCAGGTCCTACAGGTCATAGTTTCTACCTTCTTAACAACACTATCAACAAGGCAGGTCCTACAGGTCATAGTTTCTACCTTCTTAACAACACTATCAACAAGATAGGTCCTACAGACCCTAGTTTCTACCTTCTTAACAACCCTATCAACAAGGCAGGTCCTACAGGCCCTAGTTTCTACCTTCATAACAACACTATCGACAAGGCAGGTCCTACAGGCCATAGTTTATACCTTCTTAACAACACTATCAACAAGGCAGGTCCTACAGGTCATAGTTTCTACCTTCTTAACAACACTATCAACAAGGCAGGTCCTACAGGCTCTAGTTTCTACCTTCTTAACAACACTATCAACAAGGCAGGTCCTACAGGTCATAGTTTCTACCTTCTTAACAACACTATCAACAAGGCAGGTCCTACAGGCTCTAGTTTCTACCTTCTTAACAACACTATCAACAAGGCAGGTCCTACAGGCCCTAGTTTCTACCTTCTTAACAACACTATCAACAAGGCAGGTCCTACAGGCTCTAGTTTCTACCTTCTTAACAACACTATCAACAAGGCAGGTCCTACAGGTCATAGTTTCTACCTTCTTAACAACACTATCAACAAGGCAGGTCCTACAGGCTCTAGTTTCTACCTTCTTAACAACACTATCAACAAGGCAGGTCCTACAGGCCCTAGTTTCTACCTTCTTAACAACACTATCAACAAGGCAGGTCCTACAGGCACTAGTTTCTACCTTCTTAACAACACTATCAACAAGGCAGGTCCTACAGGCCCTAGTTTTGTCACATCTGGTCTACTGTTCAGTCGTGTGCTCAAGTGCCACAAAGAGGGACTTAGGAAAATTACAATTGGCAGCACGGCTGGCCCTTAAAAGTACACGGGGAGCTAACATGAATGATATGCATGTCAATCTCTCATGGCTCAAACTGGAGGAGAGATTGACTTCATCACTACTTGTTTTTGTAAGTACTTTTGACATGCTGAATGTACTGCGCTGCCTGTTTAAACTACTAGCACAATTTGTATTTATTATTTTATTTATTTTATTTCACCTTTATTTAACCAGGTAGGCTAGTTGAGAACACCTTTATTTAACCAGGTAGGCTAGTTGAGAACACCTTTATTTAACCAGGTAGGTAGGTTGAGAACACCTTTATTTAACCAGGTAGGTAGGTTGAGAACACCTTTATTTAACCAGGTAGGTAGGTTGAGAACACCTTTATTTAACCAGGTAGGTAGGTTGAGAACACCTTTATTTAACCAGGTAGGTAGGTTGAGAACACCTTTATTTAACCAGGTAGGTAGGTTGAGAACACCTTTATTTAACCAGGTAGGTAGGTTGAGAACACCTTTATTTAACCAGGTAGGTAGGTTGAGAACACCTTTATTTAACCAGGTAGGTAGGTTGAGAACACCTTTATTTAACCAGGTAGGTAGGTTGAGAACACCTTTATTTAACCAGGTAGGTAGGTTGAGAACACCTTTATTTAACCAGGTAGGTAGGTTGAGAACACCTTTATTTAACCAGGTAGGTAGGTTGAGAACACCTTTATTTAACCAGGTAGGTAGGTTGAGAACACCTTTATTTAACCAGGTAGGTAGGTTGAGAACACCTTTATTTAACCAGGTAGGTAGGTTGAGAACACCTTTATTTAACCAGGTAGGTAGGTTGAGAACACCTTTATTTAACCAGGTAGGTAGGTTGAGAACACCTTTATTTAACCAGGTAGGTAGGTTGAGAACACCTTTATTTAACCAGGTAGGTAGGTTGAGAACACCTTTATTTAACCAGGTAGGTAGGTTGAGAACACCTTTATTTAACCAGGTAGGTAGGTTGAGAACACCTTTATTTAACCAGGTAGGTAGGTTGAGAACACCTTTATTTAACCAGGTAGGTAGGTTGAGAACACCTTTATTTAACCAGGTAGGTAGGTTGAGAACACCTTTATTTAACCAGGTAGGTAGGTTGAGAACACCTTTATTTAACCAGGTAGGTAGGTTGAGAACACCTTTATTTAACCAGGTAGGTAGGTTGAGAACACCTTTATTTAACCAGGTAGGTAGGTTGAGAACACCTTTATTTAACCAGGTAGGTAGGTTGAGAACACCTTTATTTAACCAGGTAGGTAGGTTGAGAACACCTTTATTTAACCAGGTAGGTAGGTTGAGAACACCTTTATTTAACCAGGTAGGTAGGTTGAGAACACCTTTATTTAACCAGGTAGGTAGGTTGAGAACACCTTTATTTAACCAGGTAGGTAGGTTGAGAACACCTTTATTTAACCAGGTAGGTAGGTTGAGAACACCTTTGTTTAACCAGGTAGGTAGGTTGAGAACACCTTTATTTAACCAGGTAGGTAGGTTGAGAACACCTTTGTTTAACCAGGTAGGTAGGTTGAGAACACCTTTATTTAACCAGGTAGGTAGGTTGAGAACACCTTTATTTAACCAGGTAGGTAGGTTGAGAACACCTTTATTTAACCAGGTAGGTAGGTTGAGAACACCTTTATTTAACCAGGTAGGTAGGTTGAGAACACCTTTGTTTAACCAGGTAGGTAGGTTGAGAACACCTTTATTTAACCAGGTAGGTAGGTTGAGAACACCTTTATTTAACCAGGTAGGTAGGTTGAGAACACCTTTATTTAACCAGGTAGGTAGGTTGAGAACACCTTTATTTAACCAGGTAGGTAGGTTGAGAACACCTTTATTTAACCAGGTAGGTAGGTTGAGAACACCTTTATTTAACCAGGTAGGTAGGTTGAGAACACCTTTATTTAACCAGGTAGGTAGGTTGAGAACACCTTTATTTAACCAGGTAGGTAGGTTGAGAACACCTTTATTTAACCAGGTAGGTAGGTTGAGAACACCTTTATTTAACCAGGTAGGTAGGTTGAGAACACCTTTATTTAACCAGGTAGGTAGGTTGAGAACAAGTTCTCATTTACAACTGCAACCTGACCAAGATAGGTCAGTACAGGTGCATCAAAGCTGGGACCGAGAGACGGAAAAACAGCTTCTATCTTAAGGCCACCAGACTGTTAAACAGCCAACACTAACTCAGAGAGGCTGCTGCCTACATTGAGACCCAATCACTGGCCACTTCAATAAATGGATCACTAGTCACTTTAAACAATGCCACTTTAATAATGTCACTTTATATAATGTTTACATATCTTACATTACTCATATCATATGTATATACTGTATTTTATACCATCTATTGCACCTTGCCTATGCCGCTCGGCCATCGCTCAAACATATATTTAAATGTACATATTCTCATTCACCCCTTTAGATTTGTGTGTATTAGGCAGTTGTTGGGGAATTTGTAGATTACTTGTTAGATATTACTGCGCTGTCGGAACTAGAAGCACAAGCATTTCGCTACACTCGCATTACCATCTGCTAACCATGTGTATGTGACCAATTAAATTTGATTTGATTTGATGTAAATGCCTTAATGTGTTTGGACACCAGGAACAGAAGCTGCTGCCTTGACAACAGCTAATGGGGATTGCTAATAAATTGGATCAAACAAATGGCCTTAGTTTACCTGGTTGTTAATCCAATTGAAATAGCTAGCTAGCGTAGCGTGGGGATAGCTACAGCTGGGTAGCCTTTCTAGCTAGCTGATATTTCTCTGTCAAATCACAGTTATGCCAAGATACTGTAGCAAGAAGTACCAGTGTCTGAAATGCATTTCATGAGACTCTTATTCTACAACACCTTGCTACAAAAGTAGCTTGCAAGTTTTGTCACGTGTAAAGACATGTTACCGTGGAAACAATATCAACAACTGCAAGTTGAATGCCCAGGTCTTCAGTCAGCTCAGCTGTCAATACAATATTCTACAATTGGCTAGTTTTATCTGGTCTCTCCTTATGTCCACTGCTAGATCTTTCCCGGGGACAAATCCCAGAACTAGCATCCCTGCAGATGCAGGCTACATGTGGACATTGCACGAACATGGCCTGCTTAAATATATTATATATATTCATCAACAACAAAAATGGATGGGTGTGTTTGTTTTACAAAGACAAAACATGTTCTGCTGTAAATAGGATTATATTTACAGAGACAGTGTGCCTACTCTTTACCTAGCAAATGGAAATACGTTGTGTGTAGAACCACAGATGGAACAAGAAGCATCAACATCTTTGGTCCAACGTCAGCTGTCCCAGAACTAGCATGGCATTCTGTTCTACTTCTATGATCTAGTCTAAAGTTCTGGCTGTCTGACACCACTGACATGTACAGCTCTCTGGGTAAGGTTCTGTCTGTCTAACACCACTGACATGCACAGCTCTCTGGGTGAGGTTCTGTCTGTCTAACACCACTGACATGTACAGCTCTCTGGGTGAGGTTCTGTCTGTCTAACACCACTGACATGTCTCTTTTTCCCCTCCAGATACAAACTAATACATACCAACAACAACTTACAGACAAACACAAACAATGACTACATCTCCTCTGACCAGACCTGCATGCTCACACCCAGTGGTGTAAAGTACTGAAGTAAAAATACTTTAAAGTACTACGTAACTAGTTTTTTGGGGTACCTGTACTTTACTATTTATATTTTGTACTACTTTTACATTCCACTATATTCCTTAAGAAAATATTGTACTTTTTACACCATACATTTTCTTTGACACCCAAAAGTACTCGATACATTTTGAATTAGCAGGAAAACAAGAAAATAGTCAAATTCATGCACTTATCAACCGAACATCCCTGGTCATCCCTACTGCCTCTGATCTGGCAGACTCACTAAACAGAGAACATCCCCGGTCATCCCTACTGCCTCTTATCTGGCAGACTCACTAAACAGAGAACATCCCCGGTCATCTCTACTGCCTCTTATCTGGAGGACTCACTAAACAGAGAACATCCCTGGTCATCTCTACTGCCTCTGATCTGGCAGACTCACTAAACAGAGAACATCCCTGGTCATCTCTACTGCCTCTTATCTGGAGGACTCACTAAACAGAGAACATCCCTGGTCATCTCTACTGCCTCTGATCTGGCGGACTCACTAAACAGAGAACATCCCTGGTCATCCCTACTGCCTCTGATCTGGTAGACTCACTAAACAGAGAACATCCCTGGTCATCTCTACTGCCTCTGATCTGACAGACTCACTAAACAGACAACATCCCTGGTCATCTCTACTGCCTCTTATCTGGAGGACTCACTAAACAGAGAACATCCCTGGTCATCTCTACTGCCTCTTATCTGGAGGACTCACTAAACAGAGAACATCCCTGGTCATCTCTACTGCCTCTGATCTGGAGGACTCACTAAACAGAGAACATCCCTGGTCATCTCTACTGCCTCTGATCTGGCGGACTCACTAAACAGAGAACATCCCTGGTCATCTCTACTGCCTCTGATCTGGCAGACTCACAAAACAGAGAACATCCCTGGTCATCCCTACTGCCTCTTATCTGGAGGACTCACTAAACAGAGAACATTCCTGGTCATCCCTATTGCCTCTTATCTGGAGGACTCACTAAACAGAGAACATCCCTGGTCATCCCTACTGCCTCTGATCTGGCAGACTCACAAAACAGAGAACATCCCTGGTCATCCCTACTGCCTCTTATCTGGAGGACTCACTAAACAGAGAACATCCCTGGTCATCTCTACTGCCACTGATCTGGCGGACTCACTAAACAGAGAACATCCCTGGTCATCTCTACTGCCTCTGATCTGGCAGACTCACAAAACAGAGAACATTCCTGGTCATCTCTACTGCCTCCGATCTGGCAGACTCACTAAACAGAGAACTTCCCTGGTCATCTCTACTGCCTCTGATCTGGCGGACTCACTAAACAGAGAACATCCCTGGTCATCCCTACTGCCTCTGATCTGGCAGACTCACTTGCTTCGTTTGTAAAATATGTCTAAATGTTGGAGTGTGCCCGTGGCTTGCCGTAAATTGCCATCTGGTTTGCTTAATATAAGGAATTTAAAATTATTTATACTTTTACTTTGATACTTAAGTATACAGTGCCTTGCAAAAGTATTCGGCCCCCTTGAACTTTGCGACCTTTTGCCACATTTCAGGCTTCAAACATAAAGATATAAAACTGTATTTTTTTGTGAAGAATCAACAACAAGTGGGACACAATCATGAAGTGGAACGACATTTATTAGATATTTCAAACTTTTTTAACAAATCAAAAACTGAAAAATTGGGCGTGCAAAATGATTCAGCCCCCTTAAGTTAATACTTTGTAGCGCCACCTTTTGCTTCGATTACAGCTGTAAGTCGCTTGGGGTATGTCTCTATCAGTTTTGCACATCGAGAGACTGAAATTTTTTCCCATTCCTCCTTGCAAAACAGCTCGAGCTCAGTGAGGTTGGATGGAGAGCATTTGTGAACAGCAGTTTTCAGTTCTTTCCACAGATTCTCGATTGGATTCAGGTCTGGACTTTGACTTGGCCATTCTAACACCTGGATATGTTTATTTTTGAACCATTCCATTGTAGATTTTGCTTTATGTTTTGGATCATTGTCTTGTTGGAAGACAAATCTCCGTCCCAGTCTCAGGTCTTTTGCAGACTCCATCAGGTTTTCTTCCAGAATGGTCCTGTATTTGGCTCCATCCATCTTCCCATCAATTTTAACCATCTTCCCTGTCCCTGCTGAAGAAAAGCAGGCCCAAACCATGATGCTGCCACCACCATGTTTGACAGTGGGGATGGTGTGTTGCTTTTACGCCAAACATAACGTTTTGCATTGTTGCCAAAAAGTTCCATTTTGGTTTCATCTGACCAGAGCACCTTCTTCCACGTTTGGTGTGTCTCCCAGGTGGCTTGTGGCAAACTTTAACCGACACTTTTTATGGATATCTTTAAGAAATGTCTTTCTTCTTGCCACTCTTCCATAAAGGCCAGATTTGTGCAATATACAACTGATTGTTGCCCTATGGACAAAGTCTCCCACCTCAGCTGTAGATCTCTGCAGTTCATCCAGAGTGATCATGGGCCTCTTGGCTGCATCTCTGATCAGTCTTCTCCTTGTATGAGCTGAAAGTTTAGAGGGACGGCCAGGTCTTGGTAGATTTGCAGTGGTCTGATACTCCTTCCATTTCAATATTATCGCTTGCACAGTGCTCCTTGGGATGTTTAAAGCTTGGGAAATCTTTTTGTATCCAAATCCGGCTTTAAACTTCTTCACAACAGTATCTCGGACCTGCCTGGTGTGTTCCTTGTTCTTCATGATGCTCTCTGCGCTTTTAACGGACCTCTGAGACTATCACAGTGCAGGTGCATTGATACGTAGACTTGATTACACACAGGTGGATTGTATTTATCATCATTAGTCATTTAGGTCAACATTGGATCATTCAGAGATCCTCACTGAACTTCTGGAGAGAGTTTGCTGCACTGAAAGTAAAGGGGCTGAATAATTTTGCACGCCCAATTTTTGATTTGTTAAAAAAGTTTGAAATATCCAATAAATGTCGTTCCACTTCATGATTGTGTCCCACTTGTTGTTGATTCTTCACAAAAAAATACAGTTTTATATCTTTATGTTTGAAGCCTGAAATGTGGCAAAAGGTCGCAAAGTTCAAGGGGGCCGAATACTTTCGCAAGGCCCTGTATTTTACACCAAATACTTTTAGACTTTTACTCAAGTTGTATTTTACTGGGTGACTTTTACTTTTACTTTTGTCATTTTCTATGAAGGTATCTTTACTTTTACTCAAGTATGACAGTTAGGTACTTTTTCCACCACTGCTCACACCCTCATCCCTGACCACACCCTCATCCCTATGGTTTGCCACTTGGCTTTGTTTTTATCAGTTGCCCATGCTATTTCAATAATAAATCATTAGATTTTTCCATTGCGTTAATGATGGCAGATTGATTGATTTCCAAGTTCTTTGTATAAGAATTTTGGCCTTTTCATGTACAAAGAAGACCAGACAAATATTCAACATTTGCTGTGTTTGGGTAACCTTAACAAACTGCTGAAATAGAACAGTTTGTAGCCTACTTAGTTATAAAACAAGACAATTTCAGTCAAATAACTGGAAACAAGGCCAACTTAAATTACCAACACAGATAAGGCAAATAACTGGAAACAAGGCCAACTTAAATTACCAACACAGATAAGTCAAATAACTGGAAACAAGGCCAACTTAAATTACCAACACAGATAAGTCAAATAACTGGAAACAAGGCCAACTTAAATTACCAACACAGATAAGGCAAATAACTGGAAACAAGGCCAACTTAAATTACCAACACAGATAAGTCAATATTATATTTATTATGTTCAGATTGCAACTAATTTCCATCTAATATGTGAGAATGTAATTTCACCTCAAAGAGGGTAATATCATGAATCTAGCCCTCACCCACACTTACTCATTAACCATTCAGATGCTGATTGTAGCCAGTTTAAAAAAGGAGATTCAACATCAGGTTTCACCTGGCAACAATTGTTTTCAGAAGTTCATTTATTGGTCACTGTTTGTTTTGGAAACGGTAAGCAGATCACTGATCAACATACAGGACATCTGGAGATGTACACTCAGTTCAGTAACAACTTTACGATGGCCCGTATTCATAAAACGTCTCAGAGTGCTGATCTAGGATCAGGTCCCCCCTGTCCATGTAATCTTATTCATTATAATGTAAAAGGATAAACTGATCCGAGATCAGCACTCCTACTATGAGACACTTTGTGAATATATCTCACACACAGAAAGCAACACATCTTCACCGATATCAAATAGAAAATATGAATAACAGCCATAATGAGGACAATAAACTTAGATTATTACAAGAACATTAAATATGGTTTTGATTTAAGTGCTGCTAGGTTGGTGAAATGGGAACGATTTGTTGACGGTAAGGGAGAGTGAATGCATTACACACAGCCAATGCAAGGATTTCCCAGACATTATGGGAACGTTCATAGGATAACCAATCAGAACAAACTGTTCACGTACTGTACAGTATCTCAGGGCGCTGCTCTAAGAATACGACGACAGACTCTGTGATGAAACTCATAACTGGGGCCTTGGTTTTAATCATCCTTGTGGATATGCCCATTTAATAAATGAAAACATTTTCATTTTCTAAACAATGAATCATGTTCAATGACAGCAGCCTGTCATTGTCTATGACTCCATTACCCAGAGTGCATCTCTTCTCTCATTCTGAGGTACTCTGTTGTCTTTTCACCATCCCTGCCTGTCTACCTCCATAGGTCCTGACCTGTACCCACATCCACTGTGGTGTGGTAGGACTCTCCACTACTTAAAGCCATCCTCATGGTCTTCAGGACCAGACACGTTCTTTCCTCATCCTTTCCTCATCCTTTCCTCATCCGTCCATCCGTTCTCCCCTCTGTTCTATCTGTCTCGTCATCCCTCCATCCCTCTGTCCTGGGCTTGTCTGTCTGTTGTTCCCTCCTCCATGGCCTGAGGGGGTTATCTATGGTGCTCTCCAGAGTCATTGGGACTCTTTGGGGACGTATAGGGGGGTAAGGAGGTGGGCCGGGGGCCTGAGGCTTTGCCATTGTCCTTCTCCTCCCCTCCCTCCATTCCTCCTACTCCTCTTCCTCCTCCTCCTCTTCCCTCCGTTCTGTCAGTCTCCTCGGAACCACCCCGCCCGTCCTCGCTGGACTCGGCGACATCTGATCCCTCCGACTCAGAGAGCAGCTCCCCGTCGCGGTACTCAGTCCCTTCCACCCCCTCGCCGTCCCTCTCCTCCCCCGCCTCCCCCTCCCCTGCACTGCTCATCTGGGTGGTGCTGTTGTGGTGCTTGATGTGGTAGCGCTGGTTCTGGAAGAACTTGACCAGGGTGTGCTTAGGAAGGTCCAGCTGGGCCGACAGGGTGTGGATAGCCTCCTGGTCAGGGTAGAGGCCCACGTCACCGATGAAGCTCTGCAGGATGGCCAGAGCCTCCAGGGAGATCCGGGTCCGCGACCGCAGCTTTCTGGACCCGCCACTCACGCTGCCGTTGTCCTTGCCTCGAGTCCCATCCGAGTTGTGGCCCCTGGAGCGAGGCGTGGGGGTGGGGAGAGGGGATGGGTCCCGCATGGGAGATGGGGATGGGGCCTTCCTTGGAGGTAAGGGCTGCCTGTGCAGTGCCTGTGGAGAAAAAGAGGAGGTGTCATGTTGAATCCCATCAGAGCAGACTGTCAACATAGGAAATCAGCCCACAGACTCTAAGGAATAATCTGTCTATTCTCTAAGGAATAATCTGTCTATTCTCTAAGTAAAAATCTGTCTATTTTCTAAGTAATAATCAGTCTATATTCTAAGTAATAATCAGTCTATAGTCTAAGTAATAATCAGTCTATATTCTAAGTAATAATCAGTCTATACTCTAAGTAATAATCAGTCTATACTCTAACTAAGTCTGACAACACAAAATGCACATTCATATAATAAACGGAAAAACTCAACAACAACAACAGAGACAGTAGAAGAAGTTCACCTAAACATAGGATACACTTCCCCCTTAGAGGTAACTAATTTCATTTACTTTCTAGGGGGTTAGTTGTACAATAACAGAGATCCCATAGACCAGAGAGTTCCCTAGAAGCTCATAAACAACAACAGCAGCAGAGAGTGGTTCCCTAAGGAATAGGATAGATCCTAGGGGGTTAGTTGGAACGTGTGGTACTGGAGCTGAGATCCCATTGACCAGACAGAGAGGTCCCAGTCCCAGGCCCATCACATTCCCCTCTCCTGGGGCTATTAGAAGGGCGGGGTGCCTGAACGCCCAAACACTGGAATGCTGCGCCCATAAATCTGTGGTCCGGGAAAATGAAAGGACCTAAATAAAGATAATAGTAATTATTTTTCCCCCTTCAATAGTAACATGGTACGTTTCAAATAATATTGAGGTTAGGCCAGACCATGGAGTATTTCAAAATGCTCTTTGGTGGGTTGGTGAGAGAAGGCCTTTTGGTCTTCAGGAAATGTGTGGGCTCCTTGTTTTATGCCTCCTTGTCTATTTCTGATGTCACAAAGGGGCAATCTGAAGTTTCCGTAACAAGCTGAGGGACGGGGCTGTTGAAATGTTACCACTCTCAAATTCATAGAGAGAGAGCTATGGATGCAAGGACTGACCATCCATGATATCAAAATGATAGTTTTACCCATGTTTTGAGGTGTAAAATAAGCTTATATTATGGGTTCTGATGGGGTACGACTATTGAGCTGAGCTCATGAGGCATTTCTAAGTTATATTCTTCAAGAATCAATGGGTACATATCATTCATTTATGATTCCAAGAATGGATGTAGCAACTGCAGATTGCCCCTTTAAAGGAGACTGACTGGAAGTGGATGACTAAAATGTCTTAAAGGAGACAAACCTGACAGGAAGTGGATGACTTAGTGTAAGGAACAGGTGGTGGGATAGAGAGAGAAACGTCCCAGGCATCCCACCACTGTCCTGGAAACCCTTTAACAATCAATCCAGTCAGTCCTTCCATAACTCTAAATCCAACCCAACAACAGAACACACAACATCACTAAAACATCATAACTCTAAATCCAACCCAACAACAGAACACACAACATCACTAAAACATCATAACTCTAAATCCAACCCAACAACAGAACACACAACATCACTAAACATCATAACTCTAAATCCAACCCAACAACAGAACACACAACATCACTAAAACATCATAACTCTAAATCCAACCCAACAACAGAACACACAACATCACTAAAACATCATAACTCTAAATCCAACCCAACAACAGAACACACAACATCACTAAAACATCATAACTCTAAATCCAACCCAACAACAGAACACACAACATCACTAAAATATCATAACTCTAAATCCAACCCAACAACAGAACACACAACATCACTAAAACATCATAACTCTAAATCCAACCCAACAACAACATCACTAAAACATCATAACTCTAAATCCAACCCAACAACAACATCACTAAAACATCATAACTCTAAATCCAACCCAACATCAGAACACACAACATCACTAAACATCATAACTCTAAATCCAACCCAACAACAGAACACACAACATCACTAAAACATCATAACTCTAAATCCAACCCAACAACAGAACACACAACATCACTAAACATCATAACTCTAAATCCAACCCAACAACAGAACAAACAACATCACTAAAATAGCATAACTCTAAATCCAACCCAACAACAGAACACACAACATCACTAAACATCATAACTCTAAATCCAACCCAACAACAGAACACACAACATCACTAAAACATCATAACTCTAAATCCAACCCAACAACAGAACACACAACATCACTAAAATATCATAACTCTAAATCCAACCCAACAACAGAACACACAACATCACTAAACATCATAACTCTAAATCCAACCCAACAACAGAACACACAACATCACTAAAACATCATAACTCTAAATCCAACCCAACATCAGAACACACAACATCACTAAACATCATAACTCTAAATCCAACCCAACAACAGAACACACAACATCACTAAAATATTCTAACTCTAAATCCAACCCTCTGTTTCTCTGTTGTCATTATGGATGCAACACTCTGGAGGAAATGAGTCTCATCAAGAAAAGTAAATAATCTGTGAGGAGAGGAAGAAAGAATGATAGAGACCCTGAATAATGTAGCTGTCCTGGTTAGAGAGGGTCCTCATTAGGGTACAGACCCTGAATAATGTAGCTGTCCTGTTTAGAGAGGGTCCTCATCGGGGTACAGACCCTGAATAATGTAGCTGTCCTGTTTAGAGAGGGTCCTCATTGGGGTACAGACCCTGAATAATGTAGCTGTCCTGGTTAGGGAGGGTCCTCATCAGGGTACAGACCCTGAATAATGTAGCTGTCCTGGTTAGAGAGGGTCCTCATTAGGGTACAGACCCTGAATAATGTAGCTGTCCTGGTTAGAGAGGGTCCTCATCAGGTACAGACAGACCCTGAATAATGTAGGTGTCCTGGTTAGAGAGGGTCCTCATCAGGGTACAGACCCTGAATAATGTAGCTGTCCTGGTTAGAGAGGGTCCTCATTGGGGTACAGACCCTGAATAATGTAGCTGTCCTGGTTAGAGAGGGTCCTCATTGGGGTACAGACCCTGAATAATGTAGCTGTCCTGGTTAGAGAGGGTCCTCATCAGGGTACAGACCCTGAATAATGTAGCTGTCCTGGTTAGAGAGGGTCCTCATCAGGGTACAGACCCTGAATAATCTAGCTGTCCTGGTTAGAGAGGGTCCTCATCGGGGTACAGACCCTGAATAATCTAGCTGTCCTGGTTAGAGAGGGTCCTCATCGGGGTACAGACCCTGAATAATCTAGCTGTCCTGGTTAGAGAGGGTCCTCATTGGGGTACAGACCCTGAATAATGTAGCTGTCCTGGTTAGAGAGGGTCCTCATTAGGGTACAGACCCTGAATAATCTAGCTGTCCTGGTTAGAGAGGGTCCTCATCGGGGTACAGACCCTGAATAATCTAGCTGTCCTGGTTAGAGAGGGTCCTCATCGGGGTACAGACCCTGAATAATCTAGCTGTCCTGGTTAGGGAGGGTCCTCATCAGGTACAGACCCTGAATAATGTAGCTGTCCTGGTTAGAGAGGGTCCTCATCGGGGTACAGACCCTGAATAATGTAGCTGTCCTGGTTAGGGAGGGTCCTCATCAGGTACAGACCCTGAATAATGTAGCTGTCCTGGTTAGAGAGGGTCCTCATTAGGGTACAGACCCTGAATAATGTAGCTGTCCTGGTTAGAGAGGGTCCTCATCAGGGTACAGACAGACCCTGAATAATGTAGCTGTCCTGGTTAGAGAGGGTCCTCATTGGGGTACAGACCCTGAATAATGTAGCTGTCCTGGTTAGAGAGGGTCCTCATTGGGGTACAGACCCTGAATAATGTAGCTGTCCTGGTTAGGGAGGGTCCTCATCGGGGTACAGACCCTGAATAATGTAGCTGTCCTGGTTAGGGAGGGTCCTCATTAGGGTACAGACCCTGCATCATGTAGCTGTCCTGGTTAGAGAGGGTCCTCATCAGGTATAGACAGACCCTGCATCATGTAGCTGTCCTGGTTAGATAGGGTCCTCATTAGGGAACAGACCCTGAATAATGTAGCTGTCCTGGTTAGAGAGGGTCCTCATCGGGGTACAGACCCTGAATAATGTAGCTGTCCTGGTTAGAGAGGGTCCTCATCAGGGTACAGACAGACCCTGAATAATGTAGCTGTCCTGGTTAGAGAGGGTCCTCATTGGGGTACAGACCCTGAATAATGTAGCTGTCCTGGTTAGAGAGGGTCCTCATTGGGGTACAGACCCTGAATAATGTAGCTGTCCTGGTTAGGGAGGGTCCTCATCGGGGTACAGACCCTGAATAATGTAGCTGTCCTGGTTAGGGAGGGTCCTCATTAGGGTACAGACCCTGCATCATGTAGCTGTCCTGGTTAGAGAGGGTCCTCATCAGGTATAGACAGACCCTGCATCATGTAGCTGTCCTGGTTAGATAGGGTCCTCATTAGGGAACAGACCCTGAATAATCTAGCTGTCCTGGTTAGAGAGGGTCCTCATCGGGGTACAGACCCTGAATAATGTAGCTGTCCTGTTTAGAGAGGGTCCTCATCAGGGTACAGACCCTGAATAATGTAGCTGTCCTGGTTAGAGAGGGTCCTCATCGGGGTACAGACCCTGAATAATGTAGCTGTCCTGGTTAGAGAGGGTCCTCATCGGGGTACAGACCCTGAATAATCTAGCTGTCCTGGTTAGAGAGGGTCCTCATTGGGGTACAGACCCTGAATAATGTAGCTGTCCTGGTTAGAGAGGGTCCTCATTAGGGTACAGACCCTGAATAATGTAGCTGTCCTGGTTAGAGAGGGTCCTCATCAGGGTACAGACCCTGAATAATGTAGCTGTCCTGGTTAGAGAGGGTCCTCATCAGGTATAGACAGACCCTGAATAATGTAGCTGTCCTGGTTAGGGAGGGTCCTCATCAGGGTACAGACCCTGAATAATGTAGCTGTCCTGGTTAGAGAGGGTCCTCATTAGGGTACAGACCCTGAATAATGTAGCTGTCCTGGTTAGAGAGGGTCCTCATCAGGGTACAGACCCTGAATAATCTAGCTGTCCTGGTTAGAGAGGGTCCTCATCAGGGTACAGACCCTGAATAATGTAGCTGTCCTGGTTAGAGAGGGTCCTCATCAGGGTACAGACCCTGAATAATGTAGCTGTCCTGGTTAGAGAGGGTCCTCATTAGGGAACAGACCCTGAATAATGTAGCTGTCCTGGTTAGGGAGGGTCCTCATCGGGGTACAGACCCTGAATAATGTAGCTGTCCTGGTTAGAGAGGGTCCTCATCAGGTATAGACAGACCCTGAATAATGTAGCTGTCCTGGTTAGGGAGGGTCCTCATCAGGGTACAGACCCTGAATAATGTAGCTGTCCTGGTTAGGGAGGGTCCTCATCGGGGTACAGACCCTGAATAATGTAGCTGTCCTGGTTAGAGAGGGTCCTCATCGGGGTACAGACCCTGAATAATGTAGCTGTCCTGGTTAGAGAGGGTCCTCATTAGGGAACAGACCCTGAATAATGTAGCTGTCCTGGTTAGAGAGGGTCCTCATCAGGGTACAGACCCTGAATAATGTAGCTGTCCTGGTTAGGGAGGGTCCTCATTAGGGAACAGACCCTGAATAATGTAGCTGTCCTGGTTAGAGAGGGTCCTCATTAGGGAACAGACCCTGAATAATGTAGCTGTCCTGGTTAGGGAGGGTCCTCATTGGGGTACAGATCCTGAATAATGTAGCTGTCCTGGTTAGAGAGGGTCCTCATTAGGGAACAGACCCTGAATAATGTAGCTGTCCTGGTTAGAGAGGGTCCTCATCAGGTACAGACAGACCCTGAATAATGTAGGTGTCCTGGTTAGAGAGGGTCCTCATCAGGGTACAGACAGACCCTGAATAATGTAGCTGTCCTGGTTAGAGAGGGTCCTCATCAGGGTACAGACCCTGAATAATGTAGCTGTCCTGGTTAGAGAGGGTCCTCATTAGGGTACAGACCCTGAATAATGTAGCTGTCCTGGTTAGAGAGGGTCCTCATTAGGGTACAGACAGACCCTGAATAATGTAGCTGTCCTGGTTAGAGAGGGTCCTCATTGGGGTACAGACCCTGAATAATGTAGCTGTCCTGGTTAGAGAGGGTCCTCATCAGGGTACAGACCGTGAATAATGTAGCTGTCCTGGTTAGAGAGGGTCCTCATCAGGGTACAGACCCTGAATAATGTAGCTGTCCTGGTTAGAGAGGGTCCTCATTGGGGTACAGACCCTGAATAATGTAGCTGTCCTGGTTAGAGAGGGTCCTCATCAGGTACAGACAGACCCTGAATAATGTAGCTGTCCTGTTTAGAGAGGGTCCTCATCAGGGTACAGACCCTGAATAATGTAGCTGTCCTGGTTAGAGAGGGTCCTCATCAGGGTACAGACCCTGAATAATGTAGCTGTCCTGGTTAGAGAGGGTCCTCATTAGGGTACAGACCCTGAATAATGTAGCTGTCCTGGTTAGAGAGGGTCCTCATTAGGGTACAGACCCTGAATAATGTAGCTGTCCTGGTTAGAGAGGGTCCTCATCAGGGTACAGACCCTGAATAATGTAGCTGTCCTGGTTAGAGAGGGTCCTCATCAGGGTACAGGCCCTCTGAGACCCTGCTAACATACTAATTAATATGTCATGATTAGAAGTCAGCTTTCTGCATGACTTCACCTCCACTCTACACCAGAGAGGGCTGTTATGAGTCATTTATTGTCAGTATGTTTGTGAGTGAGAGTGTGTGTTCTTAAATTTGTGTGTGTGTGTGTGTGTGTTTGTGTGTGTGTGTATGTGTGTGTGTAGCACAGCTGGGACACATGTGTGGTGTGTGGTGGAGCCCGGGGGTGTGTGGAAGGGTACAGTACAGACATAGTGGGGGTCTGGGTCAGAGGGAGGGAGACCCATGGGGATAAGAGCAAAGCATCCAGAATGACAGCAGCAGCAGCAAGCAGCCCCATGTAATGCTGAGATAGACACATCTACAGGACCACCCAGTCTGCCTGGAGCTGCCAGTGTTTACCACAGAATGATATCTACCATTTTATAGGATCTTTATGGTGCCTACAGAGACATCAACATCACCATTCTCTCTCTTATCCATTCATCAACTGTCTAACTATGTCTGTCTGTCTGTCTGTCTGTCTGTCTGTCTGTCTGTCTGTCTGTCTGTCTGTCTGTCTGTCTGTCTGCCTGCCTGTCTGTCTGTCTGTCTGCCTGTCTGGCTGACTGTCTGTCTGTCTGTCTGTCTGTCTGGCTGGCTGGCTGGCTGGCTGGCTGGCTGTCTATCTGTCACTCTCATCTTGATCTCTCTCTCTGTCTCTCTCCCTGTTTCTCTCTCTGTCTCTGTCGCTCTCCCTGTTTCTCTCTCTCCCTTGTTCTCTCTCGCCATTACCTTACGGGTAACATTACCACTTCTCCTACCATCCACCCCCTCTCTCCTTCTCCTTTCCTGCTTCCCTCTCTCTCTCCTCGCTAGGCGCCATCAGTGAAGATGAGGCTGGTATTTTTAGCAGATTTATGTCCCTGCTTTGGTCCCAGACATTCTAGGAGAGCAGTGAAGGAATGTGTTCATGGTGTGACCACAACATCCTTCCCAAGATGCTTAATTATTAAAAGAAGAAAGAGAGAGAGAATAGAAAGATGGACTGGTTCAGGCCCTTCCAGACAAGTGTCCTTCTAACATACAACAAGCTTATGGTTAAACTGAACAGCACACAACATACACTTCTACTTCTGGTCAACTGTAAGTCCCTCACATCTGTCTACAATTGTTTTGAGGGACTGAGGTGAAGTGTCTTTGCTTTTTGTGGGAACACTCTATGTTTGTAGTTTCTGCTGCAATTGTGTCCAATATGTAATTCAGGAGGGGGGGGGGCTCCAAGCTGAATACCGGTGAGGTATTTGCCAGGGGTGACACCTCTCCTCTCGGGCCTCTCACCTGGGTTTCTGGAGACATGTGGAGGACAGTGGAGTCTCTCACCTGTGTTTCTGGAGACATGTGGAGGACAGTGGAGTCTCACCTGGGTTTCTGGAGACATGTGGAGGACAGTGGAGTCTCACCTGGGTTTCTGGAGACATGTGGAGGACAGTGGAGTCTCACCTGGGTTTCTGGAGACATGTGGAGGACAGTGGAGTCTCTCACCTGTGATTCTGGAGACATGTGGAGGACAGCGGAGTCTCACCTGGGTTTCTGGAGACATGTGGAGGACAGTGGAGTCTCTCACCTGTGTTTCTGGAGACATGTGGAGGACAGTGGAGTCTCTCACCTGGGTTTCTGGAGACATGTGGAGGACAGTGGAGTCTCTCACCTGGGTTTCTGGAGACATGTGGAGGACAGTGGAGTCTCTCACCTGGGTTTCTGGAGACATGTGGAGGACAGTGGAGTCTCTCACCTGGGTTTCTGGAGACATGTGGAGGACAGTGTGAAGCCTCTCACCTGTGATTCTGGAGACATGTGGAGGACAGTGGAGTCTCTCACCTGTGTTTCTGGAGACATGTGGAGGACAGTGGAGTCTCACCTGGGTTTCTGGAGACATGTGGAGGACAGTGGAGTCTCACCTGGGTTTCTGGAGACATGTGGAGGACAGTGGAGTCTCACCTGTGTTTCTGGAGACATGTGGAGGACAGTGTGAAGCCTCTCACTGTAGTGGTGCTTGGACTCCTCTTCATACACCATGTCCCTCTCAGCCTGGGACAGGGTCAGGAACCTTCTAATGGTACACAGGTTCTCCCACAGAGTCCGGTTGTCTGGGCTGGGGTTCTCCTTCCAACGCAGCAGCTCACACAGCCAGCCCTGACAGAGAGGGAGGGATGACGGGTCATTTAACATACAGCACTAGAGTGAGAGAGGAAATGGAGAAAGAGAGACAGGACAAGGGGATGGAGAGGGGTAGAGACATGAAAGAACAGGTTGGGGGAAAACAAGCAAAAGACAAGTTCCAGATGAAAGTGATGTGGTGCTGAGAGAGAGATGTGATTATCTCTGCTAGACTGGCCCAGGCACTAACACCAGCTGTTGTTTGTACACAGCCTCCTCCAGCACCCAGTGTTCATAACCTGATCAGGGCTCCTTCTCTCCCTCCCTCCAGCCGTCTCTCCGGAGAGGGCCATGGCCAGATGGGGTTACTGAGCCATGACCCCTCACAGAGCCAGGCCTGTAGGAGACCCTACCCCCTGACCAGCAGTGGTGCACACACAGAGACACACAAGCCTGTATCTCACACGTGTTTACACACACCACACTAACGTGTGTGAAAAAACACACACACACAACCTATTTTTTTCTATTCTATAATCCACTTCTTAGATAGTCCAATCTAAAACCACCCAGAACAACAGCAGTCTATTTATGTCTTCCTCAAGAATCCTCACGCCTTAATCATGTGATCTCTCTGTACAACCCTCAGACCAGCCGTGATCATGTGATCTCTCTGTACAACCCTCACACCAGCCGTGATCATGTAATCTCTCTGTACAACCCTCAGACCAGCCGTGATCATGTGATCTCTCTGTACAACCCTCAGACCAGCCGTGATCATGTGATCTCTCTGTACAACCCTCAGACCAGCCGTGATCATGTGATCTCTCTGTACAACCCTCAGACCAGCCGTGATCATGTGCTCTCTCTGTACAACCCTCAGACCAGCCGTGATCATGTGATCTCTCTGTACAACCCTCAGACCAAAATACTTCACAGGTCAAACCATTCTCTCTTGTCAAATACCAGTCATACAAAGACAGCGAACCAAAGATGAATCACCATCTGTCTCTGACACTAACCCAAACCGAGAGGATTCTGATGAGCTGTACACAGACATCATAACATATCCCAAGCCACCCCTCTCCTAGATGGCCATTTCCAGTGGCTCCTAGATGGCTATCTTTTTCATCTTTTTATTTAACCTTTATTTAACCTTTATTTAACTAGGCAAGTCAGTTAAGAACAAGAAAGAAAGGCAAATTACCTCCTTTGGGGACAGGGGCTGGGATTAAAAATAAAAAATAGACATAAATAAATATAGGACAAAACACACATCACGACAAGAGAGACACAACACTACATAAAGAGAGACCTAAGACAACAGCATAGCAAGGCAGCAACACATGACAACACAGCATGGTAGCAACACCACATGACAACAACATGGTAGCAACACAACATGGCAGCTGCACAGCATGGTAGCAACACAACATGGTAGCAAAACAACATGGTAGCAGCACAAAACATGGTACAAACATGATTAGGCACAGACAACAGCACAGAGGGCAAGAAGATAGAGACAACAATACATCACGCAAAGCAGCCACAACTGTCAGTAAAAGTGTCCATAATTGAGTCTTTGAATGAAGAGATTGAGATAAAACTGTTCAGTTTGAGTGTTTTTTTGTATCTCGTTCCAGTCACTAGCTGCAGCAAACTGAAAAGAGTAGCGACCCAGGGATGCGTGTGCTTTGGGGACCTTTAACAGAACGTGACTGGCAGAACGGGTGTTGTATGTGGAGGATGAGGGCTGCAGTAGATATCTCAGATAGGGGGGAGGGAGGCCTAAGAGGGTTTTATAAATAAGCATCAACCAGTGGGTCTTGCGACGGGTATACAGAGTTGACCAGTTTATAGAGGAGTGTAGAGTGCAGTGATGTGTCCTATAAGGAGCATTGGTGGCAAATCTGATGGCCGATTGATAAAGAACATCTAGCTGCTCGAGGGCACTCTTACCTGCCGATCTATAAAGTCTGTCTCCGTAATCTAGCATGGTTAGGATGGTCATCTGAATCAGGGTTAGTTTGGCAGCTGGGGTGAAAGAGGAGTGATTACGATAGAGGAAACCAAGTCTAGATTTAACTTTAGCCTGCAGCTTTGATATTTGCTGAGAGAAGGAGAGTGTACCGTCTAGCCATACTACCAAGTACTTGTATGAGGTGACTACCTCAAGCTCTAAACCCTCAGAGGTAGTCTCCAGTGACTCCCTCTCCGAGATGGCTATCTCCAGTGGCTCCCTCTCCTAGATGGCTATCTCCAGTGCCTCCCTCTCCTAGATGGCTATCTCCAGTGACTCCCTCTCCTAGATGGCTATCTCCGGTGGCTCCCTCTCCTAGATGGCTATCTCCAGTGGCTCCCTCTCCTAGATGGCTATCTCCAGTGGCTCCCTCTCCTAGATGGCTATATCCAGTGACTCCCTCTCCTAGATGGCTATCTCCAGTGACTCCCTCTCCTAGATGGCTATCTCCAGTGACTCCCTCTCCTAGATGGCTATCTCCGGTGGCTCCCTCTCCTAGATGGCTATCTCCAGTGGCTCCCTCTCCTAGATGGCTATATCCAGTGACTCCCTCTCCTAGATGGCTATCTCCAGTGACTCCCTCTCCTAGATGGCTATCTCCAGTGACTCCCTCTCCTAGATGGCTATCTCCGGTGGCTCCCTCTCCTAGATGGCTATCTCCAGTGACTCCCTCTCCTAGATGGCTATCTCCAGTGGCTCCCTCTCCTAGATGGCTATCTCCAGTGACTCCCTCTCCTAGATGGCTATATCCAGTGACTACCTCTCCTAGATGGCTATCTCCAGTGACTCCCTCTCCTAGATGGCTATATCCAGTGACTCCCTCTCCTAGATGGCTATCTCCAGTGGCTCCCTCTCCTAGATGGCTATATCCAGTGACTCCCTCTCCTAGATGGCTATCTCCAGTGACTCCCTCTCCTAGATGGCTATCTCCAGTGGCTCCCTCTCCTAGATGGCTATCTCCAGTGACTCCCTCTCCTTCATGTGCCACCACATCCCGCATGCTCTGTCCCTCTAACAGAAACAGATGTGGAGGACTCAGGAGGGTAGGCATTTGGAGTATCTTTGATGATGTCCCACAGTGTAACCCAGCACACACATGCTCATAGACACACACACACACACACACACACACACACACGTAAGCCAGATCCTTTGGCTGGCGTGACAGACGTTTCTTTTATCTCTACCCGGCCCTGGACGCCCACATTGTTTATCTGCACACGGAGACATGATGGTACGCCACGGGTCCTGACAGTCAGATACCACAGCATGTGGTACCAAACAACCAGCGCATGCTTGACATCCCCGCCCACATACCCCGATATGTGATCTTACCTCCCATCAAATCCACCACAGTTCATCAACCCTGGAGAAATAACATTCTCCATTGTGTGGGAGATTGTGTGCATTACATGCATGTGTAGGCATGCACATGAGTGTGTGTGTGTTACGGTTGTTTACAGATATTTACACATTTTACTAAGCATCCTGATCACAGGATGTCAGCATTTCACCTTTAGCTAGGTAGCTTCAAACAAAAACCACTAAGCTCCTCTCACTAGAGTACTGTATTGTTATGATATACTTATATACAGTATACTGTATGTGTGTGGACTGACCTGGCTCTTGTTGGTGACCCCTGGTATACTGTATGTGGGTGGACTGACCTGGCTCTTGTTGGTGACCCCTGGTATACTGTATGTGTGTGGACTGACCTGGCTCTTGTTGGTGACCCCTGGTATACTGTATGTGTGTGGACTGACCTGGCTCTTGTTGGTGACCCCTGGTATACTGTATTTGTGTGGACTGACCTGGCTCTTGTTGGCGGCCACCTTGGCGAACAGGGCCTGGGACACCTTGGCTCTCTTCATCTCCTGCTGGATCTCATCATAGATCCCAGAGGTAATGTTGATGTTGACCAGGGACTCCATCTTCAGGGGCAGCTCAGCACTGACCTGGGTCAGGGGGGGCTTGGGCTGCAGGGAGGAGAAGAGGGCGGGGGGGGGAGAAAGAAAGAGAGAGGTTTTAGTGAGCAAGACTGGCTAATCGTCTAGGTTACTGAGTCCCTAAAGAGATTGCCTGCATTTGTTTACCTGTTAGTGTACTGGCAGGGTGTGTCTGTGTGTGATGTGACTACAGTGTTTACCTGTTAGTGTACTGGCAGGGGTGTGTCTGTGTGTGATGAGACTATAGTGTTTACCTGTTAGTGTACTGGCAGGGGTGTTTCTGTGTGTGATGAGACTACAGTGTTTACCTGTTAGTGTACTGGCAGGGGTGTGTCTGTGTGTGATGAGACTACAGTGTTTACCTGTTAGTGTACTGGCAGGGGTGTGTCTGTGTGTGATGAGACTACAGTGTTTACCTGTTAGTGTACTGGCAGGGGTGTTTCTGTGTGTGATGAGACTACAGTGTTTACCTGTTAGTGTACTGGCAGGGGTGTTTCTGTGTGTGATGAGACTACAGTGTTTACCTGTTAGTGTACTGGCAGGGGTGTGTCTGTGTGTGATGAGACTACAGTGTTTACCTGTTAGTGTACTGGCAGGGGTGTGTCTGTGTGTGATGTGACTACAGTGTTTACCTGTTAGTGTACTGGCAGTGGTGTGTCTGTGTGTGATGAGACTACAGTGTTTACCTGTTAGTGTACTGGCAGGGGTGTGTCTGTGTGTGATGAGACTACAGTGTTTACCTGTTAGTGTACTGGCAGGGGTGTTTCTGTGTGTGATGAGACTACAGTGTTTACCTGTTAGTGTACTAGCAGGGGTGTGTCTGTGTGTGATGAGACTACAGTGTTTACCTGTTAGTGTACTGGCAGGGGTGTGTCTGTGTGTGATGAGACTACAGTGTTTACCTGTTAGTGTACTAGCAGTGGTGTGTCTGTGTGTGATGTGGGTTGTAGCCAGACCTGGGCTCGAATAGTATTTATTTTCTTTCAAATACTTAAACTTCACTTCATTGAGATTTCCAGACGCAATGCAACCAATGCAACAATCCCAAAAGTGCAAACCCCACCCACCCTGGCACTTCATGTAGGCTCAATCAAATGCTCAAAGTATTAGAGAGGAAATATGAATACTATTTAAACCCAGGTGTGGTTGTAGATGTGTGTCTGATGTGGCTACAGTGTGTACCTGTTAGTGTACTGGCAGGGGTGTGGTTGTAGAAGTGTGTCTGATGTGGCTCTTCCCTAGTGTTCCTATTCAACGTACATGAGGACACCTGGGTATGTACGTGTACCTGTGTGAGTCGCTGGCCAGTGGAGCTGGAGTTCTGATTGGTTGGGGTCAGGTTGCCTAGGTTGAGGTTGGGGTTCATGCTGCGTTCACGCTCCTCCTGGTAAATGTGGTCGCGTTCACTCTCGTGGAGGTTCAGGAAGTTCTGCATAGCTTTGAGGTTGACCAGGAGTGACTGGGAGGCCTGGCGAGGGTCCTCCTCTTTACGAAGGATCTCAGACAGCAGGCCCTGAGACACAAACACGCGCGCAAATGTCAGGTCTCTTAGCAAGGACACTCCAAGTAACCTTTCATACTCTAATTCTCTCATTACATCTCTCTCTCTCTCTCTCTCACACTACTCAACTCTACTCTACTCCACTCTACACTACTCTACTCTCTTTAGGTAGGAATGTCCCTATGTCAGTGTATTGGGCTTTCTCAACAGTCAGTATCAGTGCAGTGGAGTTATATTCAGCTTTCAGAACACTCATATTAAGACAGGTCTCTACCGATGACAAACCAACTCTGAGACCCTTCAAAAGCTACAGTGGTCACAGTTCTGGCCGTGGATCCCACTTTTTCTGGATATGTAGTCCGTTGCACTCAAAGATCCATAGCTCCCCGAAGCTTCTGCGCATGTGCAGACCACGTGTGTATCAGCTACTCTGGCGAACGCTGTTGTTTAATAAAGTTAGATCAAAGCTGAATCAATGTCGGCCAGATCCCAGAACGATCACAGTATTCTACATTACAGAACTCAATATAATAGCCTAGTATAACTTCACTGGAAGACAAAAACAACACTGCATTTAAACAGTGCATGATAATTATTCAAGTTTTACCGGTGAAACATCCATGCAGCATCATTCTACATAGTAACCATTTGATCTCAGTCTCAGTGATGAGTGATGCAGTGTTGTTTAGAAGTATCCTACAGTGTTGTTTAGAAGTATCCTACAGTGTTGTTTAGACGTAGCCTACAGTGTTGTCAGAGGTAGCCTACAGTGTTGTTTAGAAGTAGCCTACAGTGTTGTTTAGACGTAGCCTACAGTGTTGTCAGAGGTAGCCTACAGTGTTGTTTAGAAGTAGCCTACAGTGTTGTTTAGACGTAGCCTACAGTGTTGTTTAGAAGTAGCCTAAAGTGTTGTTTAGACGTAGCCTACAGTGTTGTCAGAGGTAGCCTACAGTGTTGTTTAGAAGTAGCCTACAGTGTTGTTTAGAAGTAGTCTACAGTGTTGTTTAGAAGTATCCTACAGTGTTGTTTAGACGTAGCCTACAGTGTTGTCAGAGGTAGCCTACAGTGTTGTTTAGAAGTAGCCTACAGTGTTGTTTAGAAGTATCCTACAGTGTTGTTTAGAAGTAGCCTACAGTGTTGTTTAGACGTAGCCTACAGTGTTGTTTAGAAGTAGCCTACAGTGTTGTTTAGAAGTAGCCTACAGTGTTGTTTAGAATTAGCCTACAGTGTTGTTTAGAAGTAGCCTACAGTGTTGTTTAGAATTAGCCTACAGAGTTGTTTAGAAGTACCCTACAGTGTTGTTTAGAATTAGCCTACAGTGTTGTTTAGAAGTAGCCTACAGTGTTGTTTAGAATTAGCCTACAGTGTTGTTTAGAAGTAGCCTACAGTGTTGTTTAGAAGTAGCCTACAGTGTTGTTTAGAAGTAGCCTACAGTGTTGTTTAGAAGTAGCCTACAGTGTTGTTTAGAAGTAGCCTACAGTGTTGTTTAGAAGTAGCCTACAGTGTTGTTTAGAAGTAGCCTACAGTGTTGTTTAGAAGTATCCTACAGTGTTGTTTAGAAGTATCCTACAGTGTTGTTTAGAATTAGCCTACAGTGTTGTTTAGAAGTATCCTACAGTGTGACTGAGTGAACGAATCTTGGAGCAGATGGTGCTAACAAACTGCAGGCATCCCACCTGTGTATTTTGCCCAGTGGCGCGCGTTGTTGAGTTTTGGCCACATGAGAAAACAATTTGCTGTTGTTTTTTGTCTTCCAATAAAGTTATACTAGGCTATTATATTGGTTTATGAAATGTAGAATACTGTGATCATTATGTGATCTGGCAGACATTGATTCTGCTTTGATCTAACTTTATTAAACAACACCAGAACCATTGGCCTGTGTAGCCTGTTCTCGGAGTAGCCTGAACTCGGAGTAGCCTGTTCTCTAAGTAGCCTGTTCACTGAGCAGCCTGTTCTCTGAGTAGCCTGTTCTCTGAGTAGCCTGTTCACTGAGTAGCCTGTTCTCAGAGTAGCCTGTTCTCTGAGTAGCCTGTTCTCTGAGTAGCCTGTTCCCTGAGTAGCCTGTTCACTGAGCAGCCTGTTCTCGGAGTAGCCTGTTCACTGAGCAGCCTGTTCTCGGAGTAGCCTGTTCTCTGAGTAGCCTGTTCTCTGAGTAGCCTGTTCCCTGAGTAGCCTGTTCTCTAAGTAGCCTGTTCTCTGAGTAGCCTGTTCTCTGAGTAGCCTGTTCACTGAGCCGTCTGTTCTCGGAGTAGCCTGTTCACTGAGCAGCCTGTTCTCGGAGTAGCCTGTTCTCGGAGTAGCCTGTTCTCTGAGTAGCCTGTTCTCTGAGTAGCCTGTTCACTGAGCAGCCTGTTCTCGGAGTAGCCTGTTCTCGGAGTAGCCTGTTCACTGAGCAGCCTGTTCTCGGAGTAGCCTGTTCACTGAGTAGCCTGTTCTCGGAGTAGCCTGTTCACGGAGTAGCCTGTTCTCTGTGTGTAAAGTAGAGACTATAAACATGTGCAGAAGCTTCGGGGGCTCCGGATCTTTTAGTGCTGTGGACCAAAGAACCTGAAAAAGTCAGACCCGCATTGATGTATTGATGTCAATGGGAGATTAAGTGAAACTTCACCTTAAGTGGAGGTTAGAAATGCTTAGAAATGGAAGTGGAAGTGGAGGTAGATGTCTCACCTGTGTGCGGTTGAAGGCCACCCTGGCGAACACAGCCTGAGAGACGCTGGCCCTCTTCAGCTCCTCTCTGACCTGATGGTAGATGTCCGGACAGACCTCCACGGCCGACGGATTCATCCCAGGATCGCTGAGGCCTCCTGGGGCTTTGCAGGAGCGCGGGATGGGTGGGTGGTTGAGGAACTGTTGGTGCTGCTGCTGGTGGAGGGCTTGCGGACCGTGCTGGTGGGCTAGCAGGCGGCTAACAGCTAGCTGCTGGTTGATGAGGTGGGCCATGGCCAGTTGTTGCCTGACCATCTGAGGGCTGAGCTGGGGGGAGAGGAGACCGCCCGGGCCCAGTAAGGGTTGGAGGGAGGCCGGAGGACCGGGAGGGGGCGCCTGGCCTCTGGGCGGTGGGCTGTGGTGGTGCTGGGCATGGGGTGAGTGCTGCTGAGACAGGTGGGGGAGGGCCTGTTGCTGGCTGGGGGTTTGGGGGTCCCCTAGTCCAACCTTGAGGGGTAACCCTCCAAGCTGGGTTGGTGGGGTCAGGTGAGAGGGGGGACGCTGTCCCAGGCCACATACGTCTGACATGTTGTCCCTCTCCACTGCAGATACAAACATACATGGTGGTGAGAGGAGGTCTGAAGAGATCTCAATACCATCTGTTCAGATACTATATATATATATATATATATATATATATATTCTGGTAATGGGCGTTCTTTCCAACTCACCTTTAATATCAGGTTTATCCCGTCCTGACCACATATTCTCCAGGTATTCACCTGTAGTGAAGTCACATGCTATATATCAGACTGGTTAACAAAACAATACACTTATACAGTACAGTACAGCACAGTAGGTAGGTTACACAGCATTCAACTACATTTTATCCATGTATTTATCCATCCATCCAGCCATGCAATTGACATCAACAGAAGGTCCTAAGACTGACAAGTTGATCCTCCAATCAGATTCTGAGGTGACTATGCTAATCCAATGGGAATGTCCCATTCCCCATTTTACAACATCTGGAGGGCTGCAGTGTGTTTGTCTTTTGGGGCCGCAGAGCAGAACAGAACAGAACTAATACTATGGGCTGTAAGGAACCTGATCCCCCTCCTCCCTCCCCCTCCCGTGTCAGACCACAGGCACCATTTATCTCCTCTCCCACTTCTCCCTGTGTTTGTGGTCTGGTGTCAACTTTGATCTGCCTCCATGTTGGAATGACAGTGTTAAACAGGGAGGAGGGCATAAGGAGAGGGTACATGGTCTGCTATGAGGTCCAAGTGTGTGTAAATCCATGTGTGTGCATGCACTCTGTATGTGTTGCGCGTGTGTTTGCCATGCCCCTTTGTGTGTGTGTGTGTGTGTGTGTGTGTGCCCGTGCCCCTGCGTGTGTGTGACGTTTCCCTGCATGTGTGTGCGATGTTTCCCTGCGTGTGTGTGTGTGACTTTTCCCTGACTGTGTGTGTGTGTGTGTGTAACATTTCCCTGAGTGTGTGTGTGTGTGTGTGACGTTTCCCTGTGTGTGTGTGTGTGTGTGTGTGTGTGTGTGTGTGTGTGTGTGTGTGTGTGTGTGTGTGACGTTTCCCTGAGTGTGTGTGTGTGACGTTTCCCTGAGTGTGTGTGTGTGTGTGTGTGTGTGTGTGTGTGTGTAAGGGGATCTCCCAGTGTGGAGTGGCAAGCGGCTGCTTCTGATTAGAGGCTGACAGTGTTTGGTTTTCTCTGCTATATTAAGGGCGACATTAAAAGATTATGTAAACCATGTATCATGGTGGGGTCTCTATAGAGCTGTCTCTAATACCATGTATCATGGTGGGGTCTCTATAGAGCTGTCTCTAATACCATGTATCATGGTGGGGTCTCTAGTCTCTATAGAGCTGTCTCTAATACCATGTATCATGGTGGGGTCTCTATAGAGCTGTCTCTAATACCATGTATCATGGTGGGGTCTCTATAGAGCTGTCTCTAATACCATGTATCATGGTGGGGTCTATATAGAGCTGTCTCTAATACCATGCATCATGGTGGGGTCTCTATAGAGCTGTCTCTAATAGCATGGATCATGGTGGGGTCTCTAGTCTCTATAGAGCTGTCTCTAATACCATGCATCATGGTGGGGTCTCTATAGAGCTGTCTCTAATACCATGCAACATGGTGGGGTCTCTAGTCTCTATAGAGCTGTCTCTAATACCATGCATCATGGTGGGGTCTCTATAGAGCTGTCTCTAATACCATGCATCATGGTGGGGTCTCTAGTCTCTATAGAGCTGTCTCTAATACCATGCATCATGGTGGGGTCTCTAGTCTCTATAGAGCTGTCTCTAATACCATGCATCATGGTGGGGTCTCTATAGAGCTGTCTCTAATACCATGCATCATGGTGGGGTCTCTAGTCTCTATAGAGCTGTCTCTAATACCATGCATCATGGTGGGGTCTCTAGTCTCTATAGAGCTGTCTCTAATACCATGTATCATGGTGGGGTCTCTAGTCTCTATAGAGCTGTCTCTAATACCATGTATCATGGTGGGGTCTCTATAGATCTGTCTCTAATACCATGCATCATGGTGGGGTCTCTATAGAGCTGTCTCTAATACCATGTATCATGGTGGGGTCTCTATAGAGCTGTCTCTAATACCATGTATCATGGTGGGGTCTCTATAGAGCTGTCTCTAATAGCATGGATCATGGTGGGGTCTCTAGTCTCTATAGAGCTGTCTCTAATACCATGTATCATGGTGGGGTCTCTATAGAGCTGTCTCTAATACCATGTATCATGGTGGGGTCTCTATAGAGCTGTTTCTAATACCATGTATCATGGTAGGGTCTCAAGTCTCTATAGAGCTGTCTCTAATACCATGCATCATGGTGGGGTCTCTATAGAGCTGTCTCTAATACCATGTATCATGGTGGGGTCTCTATAGAGCTGTCTCTAATAGCATGGATCATGGTGGGGTCTCTAGTCTCTATAGAGCTGTCTCTAATACCATGTATCATGGTGGGGTCTCTATAGAGCTGTCTCTAATACCATGTATCATGGTGGGGTCTCTATAGAGCTGTCTCTAATACCATGTATCATGGTAGGGTCTCGAGTCTCTATAGAGCTGTCTCTAATACCATGTATCATGGTGGGGTCTCTATAGAGCTGTCTCTAATACCATGTATCATGGTGGGGTCTCTATAGAGCTGTCTCTAATAGCATGGATCATGGTGGGGTCTCTAGTCTCTATAGAGCTGTCTCTAATACCATGTATCATGGTGGGGTCTCTATAGAGCTGTCTCTAATACCATGTATCATGGTGGGGTCTCTATAGAGCTGTCTCTAATACCATGTATCATGGTAGGGTCTCGAGTCTCTATAGAGCTGTCTCTAATACCATGTATCATGGTGGGGTCTCTATAGAGCTGTCTCTAATACCATGTATCATGGTGGGGTCTCTATAGAGCTGTCTCTAATACCATGTATCATGGTGGGGTCTCTATAGAGCTGTCTCTAATACAATGCATCATGCTGGGGTCTCTAGTCTCTATAGATCTGTCTCTAATACCATGTATCATGGTGGGGTCTCTATAGAGCTGTCTCTAATACCATGTATCATGGTGGGGTCTCTATAGATCTGTCTCTAATACCATGTATCATGGTGGGGTCTCTAGTCTCTATAGAGCTGTCTCTAATACCATGTATCATGGTGGGGTCTCTAGTCTCTATAGAGCTGTCTCTAATACCATGTATCATGGTGGGGTCACTAGTCTCTATAGAGCTGTCTCTAATACCATGCATCATGGTGGGGTCTCTATAGAGCTGTCTATAATACCATGTATCATGGTGGGGTCACTAGTCTCTATAGAGCTGTCTCTAATACCATGCATCATGGTGGGGTCTCTAGTCTCTATAGAGCTGTCTCTAATACCATGCATCATACTGGGGTCTCTATAGAGCTGTCTCTAATACCATGTATCATGGTGGGGTCTCTAGTCTCTATAGAGCTGTCTCTAATACCATGCATCATACTGGGGTCTCTATAGAGCTGTCTCTAATACCATGTATCATGGTGGGGTCTCTAGTCTCTATAGAGCTGTCTCTAATACCATGTATCATGGTGGGGTCTCTAGTCTCTATAGAGCTGTCTCTAATACCATGTATCATGGTGGGGTCTCTATAGAGCTGTCTCTAATACCATGTATCATGGTGGGGTCTCTATAGAGCTGTCTCTAATACCATGCAACATGGTGGGGTCTCTAGTCTCTATAGAGCTGTCTCTAATACCATGCATCATGGTGGGGTCTCTAGTCTCTATAGAGCTGTCTCTAATACCATGTATCATGGTCGGGTCACTAGTCTCTATAGAGCTGTCTCTAATACCATGCATCATGGTGGGGTCTCTATAGAGCTGTCTCTAATACCATGTATCATGGTGGGGTCTCTATAGAGCTGTCTCTAATACCATGCAACATGGTGGGGTCTCTAGTCTCTATAGAGCTGTCTCTAATACCATGCAACATGGTGGGGTCTCTAGTCTCTATAGAGCTGTCTCTAATACCATGCATCATGGTGGGGTCTCTAGTCTCTATAGAGCTGTCTCTAATACCATGTATCATGGTGGGGTCTCTAGTCTCTATAGAGCTGTCTCTAATACCATGTATCATGGTGGGGTCTCTATAGATCTGTCTCTAATACCATGCATCATGGTGGGGTCTCTATAGAGCTGTCTCTAATACCATGTATCATGGTGGGGTCTCTATAGAGCTGTCTCTAATACCATGTATCATGGTGGGGTCTCTATAGAGCTGTCTCTAATAGCATGGATCATGGTGGGGTCTCTAGTCTCTATAGAGCTGTCTCTAATACCATGTATCATGGTGGGGTCTCTATAGAGCTGTCTCTAATACCATGTATCATGGTGGGGTCTCTATAGAGCTGTTTCTAATACCATGTATCATGGTAGGGTCTCGAGTCTCTATAGAGCTGTCTCTAATACCATGCATCATGGTGGAGTCTCTATAGAGCTGTCTCTAATACCATGTATCATGGTGGGGTCTCTATAGAGCTGTCTCTAATAGCATGGATCATGGTGGGGTCTCTAGTCTCTATAGAGCTGTCTCTAATACCATGTATCATGGTGGGGTCTCTATAGAGCTGTCTCTAATACCATGTATCATGGTGGGGTCTCTATAGAGCTGTCTCTAATACCATGTATCATGGTAGGGTCTCGAGTCTCTATAGAGCTGTCTCTAATACCATGTATCATGGTGGGGTCTCTATAGAGCTGTCTCTAATACCATGTATCATGGTGGGGTCTCTATAGAGCTGTCTCTAATACCATGTATCATGGTGGGGTCTCTATAGAGCTGTCTCTAATACAATGCATCATGCTGGGGTCTCTAGTCTCTATAGATCTGTCTCTAATACCATGTATCATGGTGGGGTCTCTATAGAGCTGTCTCTAATACCATGTATCATGGTGGGGTCTCTATAGATCTGTCTCTAATACCATGTATCATGGTGGGGTCTCTAGTCTCTATAGAGCTGTCTCTAATACCATGTATCATGGTGGGGTCTCTAGTCTCTATAGAGCTGTCTCTAATACCATGTATCATGGTGGGGTCACTAGTCTCTATAGAGCTGTCTCTAATACCATGCATCATGGTGGGGTCTCTATAGAGCTGTCTATAATACCATGTATCATGGTGGGGTCACTAGTCTCTATAGAGCTGTCTCTAATACCATGCATCATGGTGGGGTCTCTAGTCTCTATAGAGCTGTCTCTAATACCATGCATCATACTGGGGTCTCTATAGAGCTGTCTCTAATACCATGTATCATGGTGGGGTCTCTAGTCTCTATAGAGCTGTCTCTAATACCATGCATCATACTGGGGTCTCTATAGAGCTGTCTCTAATACCATGTATCATGGTGGGGTCTCTAGTCTCTATAGAGCTGTCTCTAATACCATGTATCATGGTGGGGTCTCTAGTCTCTATAGAGCTGTCTCTAATACCATGTATCATGGTGGGGTCTCTATAGAGCTGTCTCTAATACCATGCAACATGGTGGGGTCTCTAGTCTCTATAGAGCTGTCTCTAATACCATGCAACATGGTGGGGTCTCTAGTCTCTATAGAGCTGTCTCTAATACCATGCATCATGGTGGGGTCTCTAGTCTCTATAGAGCTGTCTCTAATACCATGTATCATGGTGGGGTCTCTAGTCTCTATAGAGCTGTCTCTAATACCATGTATCATGGTGGGGTCTCTATAGATCTGTCTCTAATACCATGCATCATGGTGGGGTCTCTATAGAGCTGTCTCTAATACCATGTATCATGGTGGGGTCTCTATAGAGCTGTCTCTAATACCATGTATCATGGTGGGGTCTCTATAGAGCTGTCTCTAATAGCATGGATCATGGTGGGGTCTCTAGTCTCTATAGAGCTGTCTCTAATACCATGTATCATGGTGGGGTCTCTATAGAGCTGTCTCTAATACCATGTATCATGGTGGGGTCTCTATAGAGCTGTTTCTAATACCATGTATCATGGTAGGGTCTCGAGTCTCTATAGAGCTGTCTCTAATACCATGCATCATGGTGGGGTCTCTATAGAGCTGTCTCTAATACCATGTATCATGGTGGGGTCTCTATAGAGCTGTCTCTAATAGCATGGATCATGGTGGGGTCTCTAGTCTCTATAGAGCTGTCTCTAATACCATGTATCATGGTGGGGTCTCTATAGAGCTGTCTCTAATACCATGTATCATGGTGGGGTCTCTATAGAGCTGTCTCTAATACCATGTATCATGGTAGGGTCTCGAGTCTCTATAGAGCTGTCTCTAATACCATGTATCATGGTGGGGTCTCTATAGAGCTGTCTCTAATACCATGTATCATGGTGGGGTCTCTATAGAGCTGTCTCTAATACCATGTATCATGGTGGGGTCTCTATAGAGCTGTCTCTAATACAATGCATCATGCTGGGGTCTCTAGTCTCTATAGATCTGTCTCTAATACCATGTATCATGGTGGGGTCTCTATAGAGCTGTCTCTAATACCATGTATCATGGTGGGGTCTCTATAGATCTGTCTCTAATACCATGTATCATGGTGGGGTCTCTAGTCTCTATAGAGCTGTCTCTAATACCATGTATCATGGTGGGGTCTCTAGTCTCTATAGAGCTGTCTCTAATACCATGTATCATGGTGGGGTCACTAGTCTCTATAGAGCTGTCTCTAATACCATGCATCATGGTGGGGTCTCTATAGAGCTGTCTATAATACCATGTATCATGGTGGGGTCACTAGTCTCTATAGAGCTGTCTCTAATACCATGCATCATGGTGGGGTCTCTAGTCTCTATAGAGCTGTCTCTAATACCATGCATCATACTGGGGTCTCTATAGAGCTGTCTCTAATACCATGTATCATGGTGGGGTCTCTAGTCTCTATAGAGCTGTCTCTAATACCATGCATCATACTGGGGTCTCTATAGAGCTGTCTCTAATACCATGTATCATGGTGGGGTCTCTAGTCTCTATAGAGCTGTCTCTAATACCATGTATCATGGTGGGGTCTCTAGTCTCTATAGAGCTGTCTCTAATACCATGTATCATGGTGGGGTCTCTATAGAGCTGTCTCTAATACCATGTATCATGGTGGGGTCTCTATAGAGCTGTCTCTAATACCATGCAACATGGTGGGGTCTCTAGTCTCTATAGAGCTGTCTCTAATACCATGCATCATGGTGGGGTCTCTAGTCTCTATAGAGCTGTCTCTAATACCATGTATCATGGTCGGGTCACTAGTCTCTATAGAGCTGTCTCTAATACCATGCATCATGGTGGGGTCTCTATAGAGCTGTCTCTAATACCATGTATCATGGTGGGGTCTCTATAGAGCTGTCTCTAATACCATGCAACATGGTGGGGTCTCTAGTCTCTATAGAGCTGTCTCTAATACCATGCAACATGGTGGGGTCTCTAGTCTCTATAGAGCTGTCTCTAATACCATGCATCATGGTGGGGTCTCTAGTCTCTATAGAGCTGTCTCTAATACCATGTATCATGGTGGGGTCTCTAGTCTCTATAGAGCTGTCTCTAATACCATGTATCATGGTGGGGTCTCTATAGAGCTGTCTCTAATACCATGTATCATGGTGGGGTCTCTATAGAGCTGTCTCTAATACCATGCAACATGGTGGGGTCTCTAGTCTCTATAGAGCTGTCTCTAATACCATGCATCATGGTGGGGTCTCTAGTCTCTATAGAGCTGTCTCTAATACCATGTATCATGGTCGGGTCACTAGTCTCTATAGAGCTGTCTCTAATACCATGCATCATGGTGGGGTCTCTATAGAGCTGTCTCTAATACCATGTATCATGGTGGGGTCTCTATAGAGCTGTCTCTAATACCATGCAACATGGTGGGGTCTCTAGTCTCTATAGAGCTGTCTCTAATACCATGCAACATGGTGGGGTCTCTAGTCTCTATAGAGCTGTCTCTAATACCATGCAACATGGTGGGGTCTCTAGTCTCTATAGAGCTGTCTCTAATACCATGCATCATGGTGGGGTCTCTATAGAGCTGTCTCTAATACCATGTATCATGGTGGGGTCTCTATAGAGCTGTCTCTAATACCATGTATCATGGTGGGGTCTCTATAGAGCTGTCTCTAATACCATGTATCATGGTGGGGTCTCTATAGAGCTGTCTCTAATAGCATGGATCATGGTGGGGTCTCTAGTCTCTATAGAGCTGTCTCTAATACCATGTATCATGGTGGGGTCTCTATAGAGCTGTCTCTAATACCATGTATCATGGTGGGGTCTCTATAGAGCTGTCTCTAATACCATGTATCATGGTAGGGTCTCGAGTCTCTATAGAGCTGTCTCTAATACCATGTATCATGGTGGGGTCTCTATAGAGCTGTATCTAATACCATGTATCATGGTGGGGTCTCTATAGAGCTGTCTCTAATACCATGTATCATGGTAGGGTCTCGAGTCTCTATAGAGCTGTCTCTAATACCATGTATCATGGTGGGGTCTCTATAGAGCTGTCTCTAATACCATGTATCATGGTGGGGTCTCTATAGAGCTGTCTCTAATACCATGCATCATGCTGGGGTCTCTAGTCTCTATAGAGCTGTCTCTAATACCATGTATCATGGTGGGGTCTCTAGTCTCTATAGAGCTGTCTCTAATACCATGTATCATGGTGGGGTCACTAGTCTCTATAGAGCTGTCTCTAATACCATGCATCATGGTGGGGTCTCTATAGAGCTGTCTATAATACCATGCATCATGGTGGGGTCACTAGTCTCTATAGAGCTGTCTCTAATACCATGCATCATGGTGGGGTCTCTATAGAGCTGTCTCTAATACCATGCATCATACTGGGGTCTCTATAGAGCTGTCTCTAATACCATGTATCATGGTGGGGTCTCTAGTCTCTATAGAGCTGTCTCTAATACCATGTATCATGGTGGGGTCTCTAGTCTCTATAGAGCTGTCTCTAATACCATGTATCATGGTGGGGTCTCTATAGAGCTGTCTCTAATACCATGTATCATGGTGGGGTCTCTATAGAGCTGTCTCTAATACCATGCAACATGGTGGGGTCTCTAGTCTCTATAGAGCTGTCTCTAATACCATGTATCATGGTGGGGTCACTAGTCTCTATAGAGCTGTCTCTAATACCATGTATCATGGTGGGGTCTCTATAGATCTGTCTCTAATACCATGTATCATGGTGGGGTCTCTATAGAGCTGTCTCTAATACCATGCATCATGCTGGGGTCTCTATAGAGCTGTCTCTAATACCATGGATCATGGTGGGGTCTCTATAGAGCTGTCTCTAATACCATGCACCATGGTGGGGTCTCTATAGAGCTGTCTCTAATACCATGTATCATGGTGGGGTCTCTATAGATCTGTCTCTAATACCATGTATCATGGCGGGGTCTCTATAGAGCTGTCTCTAATACCATGCATCATGCTGGGGTCTCTAGTCTCTATAGATCTGTCTCTAATACCATGTATCATGGTGGGGTCTCTATAGAGCTGTCTCTAATACCATGTATCATGGTGGGGTCTCTATAGATCTGTCTCTAATACCATGTATCATGGTGGGGTCTCTAGTCTCTATAGAGCTGTCTCTAATACCATGTATCATGGTGGGGTCTCTAGTCTCTATAGAGCTGTCTCTAATACCATGTATCATGGTGGGGTCTCTATAGACCTGTCTCTAATACCATGTATCATGGTGGGGTCTCTATAGAGCTGTCTCTAATACCATGCAACATGGTGGGGTCTCTAGTCTCTATAGAGCTGTCTCTAATACCATGCATCATGGTGGGGTCTCTAGTCTCTATAGAGCTGTCTCTAATACCATGTATCATGGTGGGGTCACTAGTCTATAGAGCTGTCTCTAATACCATGTATCATGGTGGGGTCTCTATAGATCTGTCTCTAATACCATGTATCATGGTTGGGTCTCTATAGAGCTGTCTCTAATACAATGCATCATGCTGGGGTCTCTATAGAGCTGTCTCTAATACCATGTATCATGGTGGGGTCTCTAGTCTCTATAGAGCTGTCTCTAATACCATGTATCATGGTGGGGTCTCTATAGAGCTGTCTCTAATACCATGTATCATGGTGGGGTCTCTATAGAGCTGTCTCTAATACCATGTATCATGGTAGGGTCTCGAGTCTCTATAGAGCTGTCTCTAATACCATGTATCATGGTGGGGTCTCTATAGAGCTGTATCTAATACCATGTATCATGGTGGGGTCTCTATAGAGCTGTCTCTAATACCATGTATCATGGTAGGGTCTCGAGTCTCTATAGAGCTGTCTCTAATACCATGTATCATGGTGGGGTCTCTATAGAGCTGTCTCTAATACCATGTATCATGGTGGGGTCTCTATAGAGCTGTCTCTAATACCATGCATCATGCTGGGGTCTCTAGTCTCTATAGAGCTGTCTCTAATACCATGTATCATGGTGGGGTCTCTAGTCTCTATAGAGCTGTCTCTAATACCATGTATCATGGTGGGGTCACTAGTCTCTATAGAGCTGTCTCTAATACCATGCATCATGGTGGGGTCTCTATAGAGCTGTCTATAATACCATGCATCATGGTGGGGTCACTAGTCTCTATAGAGCTGTCTCTAATACCATGCATCATGGTGGGGTCTCTATAGAGCTGTCTCTAATACCATGCATCATACTGGGGTCTCTATAGAGCTGTCTCTAATACCATGTATCATGGTGGGGTCTCTAGTCTCTATAGAGCTGTCTCTAATACCATGTATCATGGTGGGGTCTCTAGTCTCTATAGAGCTGTCTCTAATACCATGTATCATGGTGGGGTCTCTATAGAGCTGTCTCTAATACCATGTATCATGGTGGGGTCTCTATAGAGCTGTCTCTAATACCATGCAACATGGTGGGGTCTCTAGTCTCTATAGAGCTGTCTCTAATACCATGTATCATGGTGGGGTCACTAGTCTCTATAGAGCTGTCTCTAATACCATGTATCATGGTGGGGTCTCTATAGATCTGTCTCTAATACCATGTATCATGGTGGGGTCTCTATAGAGCTGTCTCTAATACCATGCATCATGCTGGGGTCTCTATAGAGCTGTCTCTAATACCATGGATCATGGTGGGGTCTCTATAGAGCTGCCTCTAATACCATGCACCATGGTGGGGTCTCTATAGAGCTGTCTCTAATACCATGTATCATGGTGGGGTCTCTATAGATCTGTCTCTAATACCATGTATCATGGCGGGGTCTCTATAGAGCTGTCTCTAATACCATGCATCATGCTGGGGTCTCTAGTCTCTATAGATCTGTCTCTAATACCATGTATCATGGTGGGGTCTCTATAGAGCTGTCTCTAATACCATGTATCATGGTGGGGTCTCTATAGATCTGTCTCTAATACCATGTATCATGGTGGGGTCTCTAGTCTCTATAGAGCTGTCTCTAATACCATGTATCATGGTGGGGTCTCTAGTCTCTATAGAGCTGTCTCTAATACCATGTATCATGGTGGGGTCTCTATAGAGCTGTCTCTAATACCATGTATCATGGTGGGGTCTCTATAGAGCTGTCTCTAATACCATGCAACATGGTGGGGTCTCTAGTCTCTATAGAGCTGTCTCTAATACCATGCATCATGGTGGGGTCTCTAGTCTCTATAGAGCTGTCTCTAATACCATGTATCATGGTGGGGTCACTAGTCTATAGAGCTGTCTCTAATACCATGTATCATGGTGGGGTCTCTATAGATCTGTCTCTAATACCATGTATCATGGTGGGGTCTCTATAGAGCTGTCTCTAATACAATGCATCATGCTGGGGTCTCTATAGAGCTGTCTCTAATACCATGTATCATGGTGGGGTCTCTAGTCTCTATAGAGCTGTCTCTAATACCATGTATCATGGTGGGGTCTCTATAGAGCTGTCTCTAATACCATGTATCATGGTGGGGTCTCTATAGAGCTGTCTCTAATACCATGTATCATGGTAGGGTCTCGAGTCTCTATAGAGCTGTCTCTAATACCATGTATCATGGTGGGGTCTCTATAGAGCTGTATCTAATACCATGTATCATGGTGGGGTCTCTATAGAGCTGTCTCTAATACCATGTATCATGGTAGGGTCTCGAGTCTCTATAGAGCTGTCTCTAATACCATGTATCATGGTGGGGTCTCTATAGAGCTGTCTCTAATACCATGTATCATGGTGGGGTCTCTATAGAGCTGTCTCTAATACCATGCATCATGCTGGGGTCTCTAGTCTCTATAGAGCTGTCTCTAATACCATGTATCATGGTGGGGTCTCTAGTCTCTATAGAGCTGTCTCTAATACCATGTATCATGGTGGGGTCACTAGTCTCTATAGAGCTGTCTCTAATACCATGCATCATGGTGGGGTCTCTATAGAGCTGTCTATAATACCATGCATCATGGTGGGGTCACTAGTCTCTATAGAGCTGTCTCTAATACCATGCATCATGGTGGGGTCTCTATAGAGCTGTCTCTAATACCATGCATCATACTGGGGTCTCTATAGAGCTGTCTCTAATACCATGTATCATGGTGGGGTCTCTAGTCTCTATAGAGCTGTCTCTAATACCATGTATCATGGTGGGGTCTCTAGTCTCTATAGAGCTGTCTCTAATACCATGTATCATGGTGGGGTCTCTATAGAGCTGTCTCTAATACCATGTATCATGGTGGGGTCTCTATAGAGCTGTCTCTAATACCATGCAACATGGTGGGGTCTCTAGTCTCTATAGAGCTGTCTCTAATACCATGTATCATGGTGGGGTCACTAGTCTCTATAGAGCTGTCTCTAATACCATGTATCATGGTGGGGTCTCTATAGATCTGTCTCTAATACCATGTATCATGGTGGGGTCTCTATAGAGCTGTCTCTAATACCATGCATCATGCTGGGGTCTCTATAGAGCTGTCTCTAATACCATGGATCATGGTGGGGTCTCTATAGAGCTGTCTCTAATACCATGCACCATGGTGGGGTCTCTATAGAGCTGTCTCTAATACCATGTATCATGGTGGGGTCTCTATAGATCTGTCTCTAATACCATGTATCATGGCGGGGTCTCTATAGAGCTGTCTCTAATACCATGCATCATGCTGGGGTCTCTAGTCTCTATAGATCTGTCTCTAATACCATGTATCATGGTGGGGTCTCTATAGAGCTGTCTCTAATACCATGTATCATGGTGGGGTCTCTATAGATCTGTCTCTAATACCATGTATCATGGTGGGGTCTCTAGTCTCTATAGAGCTGTCTCTAATACCATGTATCATGGTGGGGTCTCTAGTCTCTATAGAGCTGTCTCTAATACCATGTATCATGGTGGGGTCTCTATAGAGCTGTCTCTAATACCATGTATCATGGTGGGGTCTCTATAGAGCTGTCTCTAATACCATGCAACATGGTGGGGTCTCTAGTCTCTATAGAGCTGTCTCTAATACCATGCATCATGGTGGGGTCTCTAGTCTCTATAGAGCTGTCTCTAATACCATGTATCATGGTGGGGTCACTAGTCTATAGAGCTGTCTCTAATACCATGTATCATGGTGGGGTCTCTATAGATCTGTCTCTAATACCATGTATCATGGTGGGGTCTCTATAGAGCTGTCTCTAATACAATGCATCATGCTGGGGTCTCTATAGAGCTGTCTCTAATACCATGTATCATGGTGGGGTCTCTAGTCTCTATAGAGCTGTCTCTAATACCATGTATCATGGTGGGGTCTCTAGTCTCTATAGAGCTGTCTCTAATACCATGCATCATGGTGGGGTCTCTATAGAGCTGTCTCTCTAATGCCCCCTTAATTATCAGTACTATTGCTGCTGTACAGGTTAATCTCATGATTGAAGCTACTGTCTGACTCTAACAAACACAGTGATCCCTGCTGGTCAGCAGAACACAATGTCCATCATGGTGGGGTCTCTATAGATCTGTCTCTCTAATGCCCCCTTAATTATCAGTACTATTGCTGCTGTACAGGTTAATCTCAGGATTGAAGCTACTGTCTGACTCTAACAAACACAGTGATCCCTGCTGGTCAGCAGAACATAATGTCCAAAATGACAATCATTTGGGGGGTTTTCTCGGGGGGATTTTGCAGTTTAGTTAACCCACATCTCAGAGGCCTGCTCTATAGTAGTGCTGTATCTCCTATAAGCAGACTGTGTGTATGGACTTAATCATTAGTCCACTGTTAATACAGTCCCAAAATGGTTTGCATGTCAGCAGTCAAGTTTTCAAGATATTGGACTTTTAAGAACCAAACTGTCACTTGCAAAACGCATCATCATCATGATGTGGCAGATGACAGTTTGCTTCTTGAATGTCCAATATCTTGAAACCTTGACAGCTGACCTGCAAAACGTTTTGGGACTGTATCAACAGTGGACTAATCAAAAACAAAATCTAAATATAGTTGTTGAGCAATAAGGCGGGAGGTGGCCCCCCACAATCAAGTCTTGCCTTAGGCCCCCAAAAGCTTGAGCCGACACTACTCAAGAGCCAATGATAACTGTCTGCTGAAAGAAGGGCGCGACACTTGGGTCAGCTCAAGGACTTACAGTTAGGATCCCAGCCAATGACAGGCAATGTTATAGTGGAAGGTGCTACTGACATATTATTGTCCATGTGGGGTGTGTGAGGCTACAGGAGCCAAGAGGGGGGACACCTCACCTTGAATCCTTTTGTACTTCTTGTACCAGCGGCCAAACTCCTGGCACTTGGAGGTGGACACGTTGGCATAGTAAGAGCTGTTGACTATGGCAGAGATCATACTCTGATGAGAGAGAGAGAGAGAGAGAGAGAGAGAGAGAAAGAGAGAGAGAGAGAGAGAGAGAGAGAATATAGTGTATGTTTTAGTGAATGTGTACTGTGTAATACTAGACCTATAAGGACCTGGAATACCACAACACAGTCACATACTGTATAGACTGGAACACCACAACACAGTTACATACTGTATAGACTGGAACACCACAACACAGTTACATACTGTATAGACTGGAACACCACAACACAGTTACATACTGTATGGACTGGAACACCACAACACAGTCACATACTGTATAGACTGGAACACCACAACACAGTTACATACTGTAAATACTGGAACACCACAACACAGTCACATAGTGTATAGACTGGAACACCACAACACAGTTACATACTGTAAATACTGGAACACCACAACACAGTCACATACTGTATAGACTGGAACACCACAACACAGTCACATACTGTAAATACTGGAACACCACAACACAGTCACATACTGTATAGACTGGAACACCACAACACAGTCACATACTGTAAATACTGGAACACCACAACACAGTCACATACTGTAAATACTGGAACACCACAACACAGTCACATACTGTATAGACTGGAACACCACAACACAGTCACATACTGTAAATACTGGAACACCACAACACAGTCACATACTGTATAGACTGGAACACCACAACACAGTCACATACTGTATAGACTGGAACACCACAACACAGTTACATACTGTATAGACTGGAACACCACAACACAGTTACATACTGTGGACTGGAACACCACAACACAGTTACATACTGTGGACTGGAACACCACAACACAGTAACATACTGTATAGACTGGAACACCACAACACAGTTACATACTGTATAGACTGGAACACCACAACACAGTCACATACTATATAGACTGGAACACCACAACACAGTCACATACTGTATAGACTGGAACACCTCAACACAGTCACATACTGTATAGACTGGAACACCACAACACAGTCACATACTGTATAGACTGGAACACCACAACACAGTCACATACTGTGGACTGGAACACCACAACACAGTTACATACTGTATAGACTGGAACACCACAACACAGTTACATACTGTATAGACTGGAACACCACAACACAGTTACATACTGTATAGACTGGAACACCACAACACAGTCACATACTGTATAGACTGGAACACCACAACACAGTTACATACTGTATAGACTGGAACACCACAACACAGTCACATACTGTATAGACTGGAACACCACAACACAGTCACATACTGTATAGACTGGAACACCACAACACAGTTACATACTGTATAGACTGGAACACCACAACACAGTTACATACTGTATAGACTGGAACACCACAACACAGTTACATACTGTATAGACTGGAACACCACAACACAGTTACATACTGTATAGACTGGAACACCACAACACAGTCACATACTGTATAGACTGGAACACCACAACACAGTTACATACTGTATAGACTGGAACACCTCAACACAGTTACATACTGTATAGACTGGAACACCACAACACAGTTACATACTGTATGGACTGGAACACCACGACACAGTCACATACGGTAGAAAACAGATATGCGTTGTTGTTTTGGAATCTGTATACAGGAAGTCATGTGTCATTTGAACGCCATGTAAGAAAAGCACACCACCTCCTGCAGCTAATGAAAAACAATCTAAGCCAGAGACTAAGATACATAACATGACATGACATAAGATGACATAAGATGCTACCAGAGAGAGAGGGCCCTCCTTGGCACATGATTCCCCACCACTATAAGGCTAATACAATGCAGTACAAACTAAGCCAGAGACTAAGTTGCATGACATGACATAAGCTGCTACCTGAGAGAGAGGGCACTCCTTGGCCAGGGAACTCTGGTTCATCTCCTTCAGTAGCTCTTTGAGGGCGTTCCTCACCGTAGCGTGGTTCCACTGCTCTGACGGCAGATCCTCCAGCCTGGAAAAGCTGGAACCAGGGTTGGATTCATTACCACATGCAAGGGAAAACTATTGAAAACAATATGCAATGAAATAAAATATAATTTATTTCTGGACAACTTCACGTAGTCCCTCCCTCTTTCAGTCAGTTTGATGCCTAATGAACACAACCCTGAGACACTAATACATCACTTCCTGTTTGACATACAACAACATAACAACACAAAACTGACATTTGACCCCAAAATTCTCAAGTGTCATTTTTCACCTCTTGGATCACTGAGATTAGAATCTGTACTATATATTTTGTAATTATTATCATTATGTTTTTGGGCCAAATACTACGCATTTTACCATCCTTTCCACAAAATTATAATTACCGTAACAGTCCAAAAAAGTAATAAACAAAACATTTTCTAATATTTTTTTACATTGCTATCCTAATGAAAAGGCCTAAGTTAAACATAACACTGAAAATATGTCAAATGAAACTATAAAATAAAATCAGACTTTTTCCCAATTTGAGCTTTTTAGCCATTTTGGTAATGAGAAGGCCAAGTGGGGTAATGAGAAGGCCAAGTGAGGTAATGAGAAGGCCAAGTGGGGTAATGAGAAGGCCAAGTGGGGTAATGAGAAGGCCAAGTGAGGTAATGAGAAGGCCAAGTGGGGTAATGAGAAGTCCAAGTGGGGTAATGAGAAGGCCAAGTGGGGTAATTTGAAGGCCAAGTGGGGTAATGAGAAAGCCAAGTGGGGTAATGAGAAGGCCAAGTGGGGTAATGAGAAGGCCAAGTGGGGTAATGAGAAGGCCAAGTGGGGTAATGAGAAGGCCAAGTGAGGTAATGAGAAGGCCAAGTGGGGTAATGAGAAGGCCAAGTGGGGTAATGAGAAGGCCAAGTGGGGTAATGAGAAGGCCAAGTGAGGTAATGAGAAGGCCAAGTGGGGTAATGAGAAGTCCAAGTGGGGTAATGAGAAGGCCAAGTGGGGTAATGAGAAGGCCAAGTGGGGTAATGAGAAAGCCAAGTGGGGTAATGAGAAGGCCAAGTGCGGTAATGAGAAGGCCAAATGGGGTAATGAGAAGGCCAAGTGGGGTAATGAGAAGGCCAAGTGAGGTAATGAGAAGGCCAAGTGGGGTAATGAGAAGGCCAAGTGGGGTAATGAGAAGGCCAAGTGGGGTAATGAGAAGGCCAAGTGAGGTAATGAGAAGGCCAAGTGGGGTAATGAGAAGTCCAAGTGGGGTAATGAGAAGGCCAAGTGGGGTAATGAGAAGGCCAAGTGGGGTAATGAGAAGGCCAAGTGGGGTAATGAGAAGGCCAAGTGGGGTAATGAGAAGGCCAAGTGGGGTAATGAGAAGGCCAAGTGGGGTAATGAGAAGGCCAAGTGGGGTAATGAGAAGGCCAAGTGGGGTAATGAGAAGGCCAAGTGGGGTAATGAGAAGGCCAAGTGGGGTAATGAGAAGGCCAAGTGGGGTAATGAGAAGGCCAAGTGGGGTAATGAGAAGTCCAAGTGGGGTAATGAGAAGGCCAAGTGGGGTAATGAGAAGGCCAAGTGGGGTAATGAGAAGGCCAAGTGGGGTAATGAGAAGGCCAAGTGGGGTAAAATGGGTGTTTGAGAATAAGAACCTCGTTCTGAAGGCAAACAAACAAACATGAATTGAACTTCTACTCTTCCTCTAGATGATGCATCATGAATAAAACGTTATTACAAAACTGATTGGAGTTTTTACAGGAACTTGAAAAGTGTTACGGTAATGAGACACAGTAATGAGACACGTGCTTGAACATAATACATATTATAGTTTAATGTACTTCAACTAGTATACCATTTTTATGACTTATGGACAAACTACAGCAACATCATTTTGTTTTTTATTGAAATAAGTTTGGCTTTTCTGAAGTAAAATTGTATAAAATTACAAGAGAATCTAATTCGGACACATTTCGGTAATGAGAATTCGGGCTGAAAATACATAAAATCCCAGTGAAAATGTAAAATGTATTTTAAAAAAGTCACTGGCCAAAAAGTAGACATCTTAGTCCTCAGAATGATTTATGAGTTTTGCTTGAGACATGTTTAAACTGGTTTCATGAGGATCACCCAATGGGGTGGCAGGTAGCCTCGTGGTCAGAGCGTTGGGCCAGTTACCGAAAGGTCTCTGGTTTGAATACCCGAGCCGACAAGGTGTAAATCTGTCGATATGCCCTTGAGAAACGAACTTAACCCTAATTTGTTCCAGGGGTACTGTACTACTATGGCTGACCCTGTAAAACAACACATTTCACTGCACCTATTTATAGTGCATGTGTTGTCATCCTGGTGCCAGCTAACCTGATATCAAACAGTGGCCATAATGATAGCGAGACTATCCACTCCTATCAACAAAGTCATAACCAGGGTGGATTGTTATAGTGTGCTGTGGTGCTACCATGGTAACACTATTAAACAAAGATTATTGACGGTTACCATTACCCACTGTTGATAAGTGACTCACTGTAAGTGCAGGTTAGCGTTTTTCGTCATGAATGTTGTTCTGGAGGCAGCTCTGCAGAGTGCTCACTAGCTGGCTGTCATAAAGTCATAACATCTGATTTTAAACCTAACCTTATCTCTAACCTTAACCACACTGCTAACCCCAATTCCTGAACCTAATCTTAACCCTAACCTTAACTACATTGCTAACCCTAATGCCTGAACCTAACCTTATCCCTAACCTTCACCACACTGCTAACCCTAATTCCTGAATCTAACCTTAACCCTAACCTTAACCACACTGCTAACCCTAACGCCTGAATTTAATCTTAACCCTAACCTTAACCACACTGCTAACCCTAACGCCTGAATCTAACCTTAACCCTAACCTTCACCACACTGCTAACCCTAATTCCTGAATCTAATCTTAACCCTAACCTTAACTACATTGCTAACCCTAATGCCTGAATCTAACCTTAACCCTAACCTTAACCACACTGCTAACCCTAACGCCTGAACCTAACCTTAAATTAAGATCAAAAAGCTGCATTTTGGTTTTATACAGTTTTACAATATTTCCAATTTGACTTTGCAGCTGGCCTATCTAGCGGAAACGGCTCAGTTCTGCCTCCAGGACAAGACTCATCCCAATAAACCTGTTTTTCATATCAATAAACCTGCTCTCTCCCTGCTCCTCGCTCGCTCGCGCTCGCTCGCACTCACTCACTCACTCACTCACTCACTCACTCACTCACTCACTCACTCACTCACTCACTCACTCACTCACTCACTCACTCACTCACACACACACACACACACACACACACACACACACACACACACACACACACACACACACACACACTAACACACACTCCCGTCCGTCCGTCCGTCCATACCCACTGACCTCTGCAGTAGGATGCGGAGGGTAACCATGTGATAGACGTCCAGCAGCATGTCGGCGACGGTGGCCTCGGGGGCGTCAGTCAGGTAGTGGATGGGCATGGGGTTCCAGCGGCCCACTTTGATGATGCCTGGAGGGGAGACAGAACAATGATGTCATCAACATGCTGCCGTTTTCAGTTTATACACATTCACCTGGGGGTTCATTTCTTAAGGTTGCCGAAGACGACAAAGTCTGTATGTGTGTGTGCCTGTACATGTGAAAACCTAGATATAATGTTTCTATATTTTCATCAGCAGCTGTAAAACTCATGGTTTAACAATGAGAGATAAAGATTGAGATAAAGAGATAAAGAGTGTTATCTATTAATGCATTATCAGCCTGGGGAAGAGGCACCGACCTGATTCCCCACATCTATCAACCCCAACCCTTATCAGCCTGGGGAAGAAACACAGAGACCCAGCAAAGCCTTTTATAGCAGGGATATACGTGCAAGAGACAACATCACTGATGGACAGGACAGGTCAAGGCTGGAGATTGTGTCACACGCCAATTAATACCGCCCCATTAAAATGAATGATTGTTTAATTAACCCAAATAGGTATCTCTGGATCTAAAGACAGGTGAGTTCATAGATATACATCATATAGAGAGCTCTGAGAGATATCTCTGGATCTAAAGACAGGTGAGTATTAGGAAATAAGGGATGACTAGAAATGGGCATCAGGACATAGACTTTCATTTTAAATTGGTCGCTTATCGCTCCTGATCTAGAGTGTTTCCATTATTCATTGAACGTTCTTGTGGCTGAGCATAGAACTATAGAAATTGAACCACATTCAAACAGAGATGGAATAATGGCATTACAAAGTATGAAATGACGTTGATTTAAGTAAGATCCATGGCCTGCTTGCCTACACAGTGCTGGTTCTACAGAAAAGGAAATAAGAAAAGTCTTCCCCTACATAGACACTGCATCTGACAATGAGACCCCCCCCCCACCCCCCACCCTCTCTCTCCCTCTGCATCTGAAATGCATCCTAGGATGTGTACACAGACACATTCCCCTGTCCTTCCTCAAGACCAGGGCTGGAACAGCTAACCTAAACAAGGATAATCACATTAGGATCAGGGGAATCAAACACAGATAGCCCCGGCCTTCCATCCTCCATCTGCAATAGTGTGTGTGTGTTTGTGTGTGTGTGTGTGTGTGTGTGTGTGTGTGTGTGTGCGTGACCAGCTCAATGTCACAAATTGTGATGACCTGCTGTCCAGCTCAATGTCACATGTTGAAATGACCTGCCGACCAGCTCAATGCCCCATGTTGAAATGACCTGCCGACTAGCTCAATGCCCCATGTTGAAATGACCTGCCGACCAGCTCAATGCCCCATGTTAAAACGACCTGCCGACCAGCTCAATGCCCCATGTTGAAAAGATCTGCCGACCAGCTCAATGGCCCATGTTGAAACGACCTGCCGACCAGCTCAATGCCCCATGTTGAAACGACCTGCCGACCAGCTCAATGCCCCATGTTGAAACGACCTGCCGACCAGCTCAATGCCCCATGTTGAAACGACCTGCCGACCAGCTCAATGCCCCATGTTGAAACGACCTGCCGACCAGCTCAATGCCCCATGTTGAAACGACCTGCCGACCAGCTCAATGCCCCATGTTGAAACGACCTGCCGACCAGCTCAATGCCCCATGTTGAAACGACCTGCCGACCAGCTCAATGCCCCATGTTGAAACGACCTGCCGACCAGCTCAATGCCCCATGTTGAAACGACCTGCCGACCAGCTCTGTCACATGTTAAAAAGAGACAACCCAAAATAGATAGCCTGTCCTTTGTCTATATGCCCATTTAAAATGTATCATCTAAATAAACAATATCTCCCTTTTAATTACCACAAAATGCCTAACTAAAGAAAGACAGTGGTGCCCTGTGGAGAGTTTCAAAATACAACTGGATCGATGTTATGAGGTGCACAACTCAGGGAGAGACAATATAACATTCTCTGTGTCCTTTCGTTTACACAGAGGGAAAAAATGAAACATTTCAGCCAGAATTGAATCATTTAACATAAAAGCTTATTTCAAAACGTATCCATTTGGGAGGAGTGGAGTGAGTCGAGGGCGTTGCCAGGTTTAGGGCCTGCGTTTACGGGGTTGGAATGTGGAACGGTTTTGCTGCTTTTCTTTGTGTGTCTCTGTTGTTTGGTCTGTTGTCGTCTTTGGGGTTGACCGGCAAGGTATTTATTTCAGTCATTGGTCTATATTTATTCTGTCCTGCAGCAATGTTTGGCTTCACGTGGTTTGACTGTTTTACTGTTGGAAACAGTCTCGGTGTGACTGTTTTACTGTTGTGGAGAGTTGGAAACAGCCTCGGTGTGACTGTTTTACTGTTGTGGAGGGTTGGAAACAGCCTCGGTGTGACTGTTTTACTGTTGTGGAGGGTTGGAAACAGCCTCGGTGTGACTGTTTTACTGTTGTGGAGAGTTGGAAGCAGCCTCGGTGTGACTGTTTTACTGTTGGAAACAGTCTCGGTGTGACTGTTTTACTGTTGTGGAGGGTTGGAAACAGCCTCGGTGTGACTGTTTTACTGTTGTGGAGGGTTGGAAGCAGCCTCGGTGTGACTGTTTTACTGTTGTGGAGAGTTGGAAGCAGCCTCGGTGTGACTGTTTTACTGTTGGAAACAGTCTCGGTGTGACTGTTTTACTGTTGGAAGCAGCCTCGGTGTGACTGTTTTACTGTTGGAAACAGTCTCGGTGTGACTGTTTTACTGTTGGAAGCAGCCTCGGTGTGACTGTTTTACTGTTGGAAACAGTCTCGGTGTGTCTGTTTTACTGTTGGAAGCAGCCTCGGTGTGACTGTTTTACTGTTGGAAACAGCCTCGGTGTGACTGTTTTACTGTTGGAAACAGCCTCGGTGTGACTGTTTTACTGTTGGAAACAGTCTCGGTGTGACTGTTTTACTGTTGGAAGCAGCCTCGGTGTGACTGTTTTACTGTTGGAAACAGCCTCGGTGTGACTGTTTTACTGTTGGAAACAGCCTCGGTGTGACTGTTTTACTGTTGTGGAGGGTTGGAAGCAGCCTCGGTGTGACTGTTTTACTGTTGGAAGCAGCCTCGGTGTGACTGTTTTACTGTTGTGGAGGGTTGGAAACAGTCTCGGTGTGACTGTTTTACTGTTGTGGAGGGTTGGAAACAGTCTCGGTGTGACTGTTTTACTGTTGTGGAGGGTTGGAAACAGTCTCGGTGTGACTGTTTTACTGTTGTGGAGGGTTGGAAACAGCCTCGGTGTGTCTGTTTTACTGTTGGAAACAGCCTCGGTGTGACTATTTTACTGTTGGAAACAGCCTCGGTGTGACTGTTTTACTGTTGGAAACAGCCTCGGTGTGACTGTTTTACTGTTGGAAACAGCCTCGGTGTGACTGTTTTACTGTTGTGGAGGGTTGGAAGCAGCCTCGGTGTGACTGTTTTACTGTTGGAAGCAGCCTCGGTGTGACTGTTTTACTGTTGTGGAGGGTTGGAAACAGTCTCGGTGTGACTGTTTTACTGTTGTGGAGGGTTGGAAACAGTCTCGGTGTGACTGTTTTACTGTTGTGGAGGGTTGGAAACAGTCTCGGTGTGACTGTTTTACTGTTGTGGAGGGTTGGAAAAAGTCTCGGTGTAACTGTTTTACTGTTGTGGAGGGTTGGAAACAGCCTCGGTGTGACTGTTTTACTGTTGGAAACAGCCTCGGTGTGAATGTTTTACTGTTGTGGAGGGATGGAAACAGCCTCGGTGTGACTGTTTTACTGTTGTGGAGGGTTGGAAGCAGCCTCGGTGTGACTGTTTTACTGTTGGAAACAGTCTCGGTGTGACTGTTTTACTGTTGTGGAGGGTTGGAAACAGTCTCCGTGTGACTGTTTTACTGTTGGAAACAGCCTCTGTGTGACTGTTTTACTGTTGTGGAGGGTTGGAAGCAGCCTCGGTGTGATTGTTTTACTGTTGGAAACAGCCTCGGTGTGACTGTTTTACTGTTGTGGAGGGTTGGAAGCAGCCTCGGTGTGACTGTTTTACTGTTGGAAACAGCCTCAGTGTGACTGTTTTACTGTTGTGGAGGGTTGGAAGCAGCCTCGGTGTGAATGTTTTACTGTTGTGGAGGGTTGGAAGCAGCCTCGGTGTGACTGTTTTACTGTTGTGGAGGGTTGGAAACAGCCTCGGTGTGACTGTTTTACTGTTGTGGAGGGTTGGAAGCAGCCTCGGTGTGACTGTTTTACTGTTGTGGAGGGTTGGAAGCAGCCTCGGTGTGACTGTTTTACTGTTGTGGAGGGTTGGAAGCAGCCTCGGTGTGACTGTTTTACTGTTGTGGAGAGTTGGAAACAGCCTCGGTGTGACTGTTTTACTGTTGGAAACAGCCTCGGTGTGACTGTTTTACTGTTGTGGAGGGTTGGAAGCAGCCTCGGTGTGACTGTTTTACTGTTGGAAACAGCCTCGGTGTGACTGTTTTACTGTTGGAAACAGTCTCGGTGTGACTGTTTTACTGTTGTGGAGGGTTGGAAGCAGCCTCGGTGTGACTGTTTTACTGTTGGAAACAGCCTCGGTGTGACTGTTTTACTGTTGGAAACAGCCTCGGTGTGACTGTTTTACTGTTGTGGAGGGTTGGAAACAGCCTCGGTGTGACTGTTTTACTGTTGTGGAGGGTTGGAAGCAGCCTCGGTGTGACTGTTTTACTGTTGGAAACAGCCTCGGTGTGACTGTTTTACTGTTGTGGAGGGTTGGAAGCAGCCTCGGTGTGACTGTTTTACTGTTGGAAACAGCCTCGGTGTGACTGTTTTACTGTTGTGGAGTGTTGGAAGCAGCCTCGGTGTGACTGTTTTACTGTTGGAAACAGCCTCGGTGTGACTGTTTTACTGTTGTGGAGGGTTGGAAGCAGCCTCGGTGTGACTGTTTTACTGTTGGAAACAGCCTCGGTGTGACTGTTTTACTGTTGTGGAGGGTTGGAAGCAGCCTCGGTGTGACTGTTTTACTGTTGGAAACAGCCTCGGTGTGACTGTTTTACTGTTGTGGAGGGTTGGAAGCAGCCTCGGTGTGACTGTTTTACTGTTGGAAACAGCCTCGGTGTGACTGTTTTACTGTTGGAAACAGTCTCGGTGTGACTGTTTTACTGTTGGAAACAGCCTCGGTGTGACTGTTTTACTGTTGTGGAGGGTTGGAAGCAGCCTCGGTGTGACTGTTTTACTGTTGGAAACAGTCTCGGTGTGACTGTTTTACTGTTGTGGAGGGTTGGAAGCAGCCTCGGTGTGACTGTTTTACTGTTGTGGAGGGTTGGAAACAGCCTCGGTGTGACTGTTTTACTGTTGGAAACAGTCTCGGTGTGACTGTTTTACTGTTGTGGAGGGTTGGAAGCAGCCTCGGTGTGACTGTTTTACTGTTGGAAACAGCCTCGGTGTGACTGTTTTACTGTTGGAAACAGCCTCGGTGTGACTGTTTTACTGTTGGAAACAGCCTCGGTGTGACTGTTTTACTGTTGTGGAGGGTTGGAAACAGCCTCGGTGTGTCTGTTTTACTGTTGGAAACAGCCTCGGTGTGACTGTTTTACTGTTGGAAACAGCCTCGGTGTGACTGTTTTACTGTTGGAAACAGCCTCGGTGTGACTGTTTTACTGTTGGAAACAGCCTCGGTGTGACTGTTTTACTGTTGGAAACAGCCTCGGTGTGACTGTTTTACTGTTGTGGAGGGTTGGAAACAGCCTCGGTGTGTCTGTTTTACTGTTGGAAACAGCCTCGGTGTGACTGTTTTACTGTTGGAAACAGCCTCGGTGTGACTGTTTTACTGTTGGAAACAGCCTCGGTGTGACTGTTTTACTGTTGGAAACAGCCTCGGTGTGACTGTTTTACTGTTGGAAACAGCCTCGTGTGACTGTTTTACTGTTGGAAACAGCCTCGGTGTGACTGTTTTACTGTTGGAAACAGCCTCGGTGTGTCTGTTTTACTGTTGGAAACAGCCTCGGAGTGACTGTTTTACTGTTGAAAACAGCCTCGGTGTGACTGTTTTACTGTTGGAAACAGCCTCGGTGTGACTGTTTTACTGTTGTGGAGGGTTGGAAGCAGCCTCGGTGTGACTGTTTCACTGTTGGAAACAGCCTCGGTGTGACTGTTTTACTGTTGGAAACAGCCTCGGTGTGACTGTTTTACTGTTGGAAACAGCCTCGGTGTGACTGTTTTACTGTTGTGGAGGGATGGAAGCAGTCTCGGTGTGACTGTTTTACTATTGTGGAGGGTTGGAAGCAGCCTCGGTGTGACCTTTCTTGCTTTAGGTCACATGTAAATTGCGTACCTTTTGTTCCAGATTACACGACCAAGTATCATAGTTTCTCATCACTGAATTACAAAATGAAGTGTGTTTAGTAATATTGCCAGTATCAGATTGAGTGAAAAACACATGACGGCAAACATTTAAAAGATGGTTTGTGATCAGCTCTTTCGGAAAGGATAATTCTCTGACCCTCTGACCCTCTCACAGGCACACACCTACCCAAACACACACATACACGCACACACACACACACACACACACACACACACACACACACACACACACACACACACACACACACACACACACACACCTACCCAAACACACACACCTACCCCCCCACACACACATACACACACACACACACACACACACACACACACACACACATACACCACACACACACACACACACTCTCGCACACACACTCCTGTCCTATCTAACTCACCTCTCGCCTGCACGGCTGAGTTGTGGGAGTAGCCCAGGGCCACGAGGGCTGTCTCCACCAGCTGGGTGAAGAGGATGTCCTTACGAACCAATACAAACTCAGCATGTCTGTCACCACGCCCATCCCTGTCAGAGACCACACCCCCAGACACGACCCCATCTGCCTGCTCCACTACACAGTACACAGGGATCATCAGACCTGGAGAGAGAGAGAGAGAGAGAGAGAGAGAGAGAGAGAGGGGGAGATGGGGGAGAGATAGAGAGACAGGTGGAGGATAGAGAGAGACAGGAGACAGGGAGACGGAGGAGGGGGAGAGAGAGAGAGAGAGAGAGAGAGAGAGAGAGAGAGAGAGAGAGAGAGAGAGAGAGAGAGAGAAAGAGAGAGAGGAGGAGGGGAGGAGAGAGAGAGGAGGAGGGGGGAGAGCGAGAGAGAGCGAGGAGGGGAGAGAAAGAGAGGACTGAGTGACAATAAACAACCTTCTCCATTACAGTAAGACAGAAATGATGAATCCAGTACAACCTGGGCTTGATATGAACACAGAGGGAGGGCTAGAAGATTAGCTCAGTTATTACTCACTAACTTACCATCATTTAGCAGACACTTATCCAGAGCAATTAGGGCTAAGTGCCTTGCTGAAGAGCACATCGACAGATTCATCACTTGGTCTACTCTGGGATTTGAACCAGTGACCTTTCGGTTATTGTCCCAACGCTCTTAACTGCTAAGCACTCACACACAGCACATATCAATGTCTTGCATAAAGTCATTTTCTGAACCACTCATAACAAATTAAGGACATCATTCTGACGTTTTTCACAGATAGAAAAAGAGACCAGTGAATAATTTCATAATTTGCATTAGTCATGAAACTGTGACTTTTCCAAGCCTGAAACCCTCCATCATACTCAGCTAATCCTTAAGGAGTAGTAATTTGGAGGAATCAATCAAGCTACTGACAGCACAACGACAAATGAACTCCAGGAAACCAAGTCTCATCAGGCACGCTATATCCCAATAACTCAGCTAGGGAGTGGAAGTGTGTGTGTATGTCCCTACAAGTGAACATACACTATGTATAAACTGCTCTCTGGACTATAGTGTTAGGATATCATGTGTGGCCCATTCCACACCGCCATGCTGTGGTTTTAAACAGAGAGGCTGATTTCCCCCAGTTCAAAGACAGCTCCCTCATTAACACTAGCAGAAAGCCATGGCTATGAGGAGGAATCCTCTTCTCTTCTCTTCTCTTCTCTTCTCTTCTCTTCTCTTCTCTTCTCTTCTCTTCTCTTCTCTTCTCTTCTCTTCTCTTCTCTTCTCTTCTCTTCTCTTCTCTTCTCTTCTATCTGTCTGTCTGTCTGTCTGTCTGTCTGTCTGTCTGTCTGTCTGTCTGTCTGTCTGTCTGTCTGTCTGTCTGTCTGTCTGTCTGTCTGTCTGTGTCTGTCTCACTCTTATCTCAATCTCTCTCTGTTTCTGTCTCTCTGTCTCTCTCTCTCTCTGTCTCTGTCTCTCTCTTTGTCTTTGTCTCTCTTTCTGTCTCTCTCTCTCTTTCTCACTCTGTCTCTCTCAATTCAATTAAATTCAATTCAAGGGGCTTCATTGGCATGGGAAATGTGTTAACATTGCCAAAGCAAGTGAGGTAGATAATATACAAAAGTGAAATAAACAACAAAACATAACAGTCATTACAAATAAAGACATTACAAATGTCATATTATGTATATATACAGTGTTGTAACGATGTACAAATGGTTAAAGTACAAAAGGGAAGCATAAATCAACATAAATATGGGTTGTATTTACAATGGTGTTTGTTCTTCACTGGTTGACCCTTTTCTTGTGGCAGCAGGTCACAAATCTTGCTGCAGTGATGTCACACTGTGGTATTTCACCCAGTAGATATGGGAATTTATCAAAATTGGATTTGTTTTCAAAATCTTTGTGGATCTGTGTAAGGGAAACATGTGTCTCTCTCTCTGACTGTCCGTGTGTCTGTGTGTCTGTGTGTGAGTGGACGTGTTTAACTAGTATTTGACCAACTGGGGACATTTTGTTTGGTCCCCACAAGGTAAAATGCTATTTCTGGGGGGTTTAGGGTTAAGGTTAGAATTAGTGTTGGGGTTAGAATTAGGTTTATGGTTAGGGTTAAGGTTAGAATTAGGTTTATGGTTAGGGTTAAGGTTAGGGTTAAGGGTTATGGTTAGGGTTAAGGGTTAGGGTTAAGGGTTAGGGTTAAGGGTTAGGGTTAAGGGTTAGGGTTAGGGTTAAGGGTTAGGGTTAAGGGTTAGGGTTAGGGTTAAGGGTTAGGGTTAGGGTTAAGGGTTAGGGTTAGGGTTAAGGGTTAGGGAAAATAGGACTTTGAATGGTACTGAATTGTATGTCCCCACAAGGTTAGCTGCGCAAGACTGTGTGTGTGTGTGTCTGCTTGTGTATGTGTTCCTCTGTGTGTTCCCCTACCTCCGAGGGGCCGTAACGGGGTGCCGTTGAGGCGCGTGTGTGGACCCGTGGGGCTCCCGTTGCCCTCCAGACGGCTCATCTTGCCCGGCGGGGGGGCGCAGGTGTCCGGGCTGTCCCCTCTCTGCTCGGGACTGTCCCGCAGACAGGGGCTCTCAGTACCACCACGCTCCATCCCCCTCCAACCTCCAGGAGGGACTCCCAACAGAGCGTACGGACCTGCAGACAGGAGAGAGAGAGAGAGAGAGAGAGAGAGACAGAGAGAGTGAGAGAGAGAGAAGAGAAAGAGAGGGAGAGAGAGAGAGCGAGACAGAGAGAGTGAGAGAGAGAGAAGAGAAAGAGAGGGAGAGAGAGCGAGCGAGACAGAAAGAGTGAGAGAGAGAGAAGAGAAAGAGAGGGAGAGAGAGCGAGCGAGACAGAGAGAGTGAGAGAGAGAAGAGAAAGAGAGGGAGAGAGAGCGAGCGAGCGAGAGAGAGACAGAGAGAGAGGGAGAGAGAGCGAGCGAGAGGGAAAAGAAAATAGAGGAGGCATTTGTTCTTTAGGACGAAGTTACCCTTCAACATAGGCACTGAACTAGGATCAGTGTACCCTCTGCTAAACTTAGTTTATCTAGTAAGTGTCTACAGGCAACTATCTACATCTTACTGGTGTTGACATTGTGGAGACTCCTTCAAATCAGTTCAGGGTTTAAATACTATCTGTTTTCTTTCAGATATGTTGAGCATTTGAAAAGAGACAGAGGCATTGGGTCAATGTATTTGCACTTTTGGGATGATTCCATTGCTTCCATTGTGCTATATATATATATATCTGTTGTTTAGCTGGAATGGAATGTTTGTTTCCTGTTCATTTGACTGTGATACTGTATGTGGTTGTGTCACCTAGCTGTCTTAAGATGAATGCCCCTTACTTACTGTCACTCTGGATAAGAGCATATGCTAAATGACTAAAATGTCAAATGTAAATGTTTTACATACAGATCTCACATGACTGTGTTTAATTATTATTGTAAAACAATATATTAATGTCACAAAGGTAAAAGAAAAGGTTACATTTCACTGTAAAATCAGTAGTACGACCTCTGAGAGTCAGGTGGATATTGTAGCATTTAGCAAAACGAGTTCATTATTTGTCTCTCTGAAATGAAACCATCAAGTGATAGATTTAAAACAAATACATGTCTGTTGTTGAACAACCCCATGCCGATATGAGATAGTGAAAAAACACCAATCTGTTTCATCATTTCTTTCAACAGTAAAAGCTTATTTCTCAACATTTCTGAAAAAAAGATAAATAGCATTTTGAAATGAAACCCTTCTTTTGTATCAAACTCATCACACGGAGATGACCGCTTCATACGTTCATGTTGTGTTGGAGGCGTGAGTGCTGTGTTGGAGGCGTGAGTGCTGTGGTCATTTCCTCCCTGTACCCATCAACCCTCCCATACTGAAGACATTACTTTTTATTTACAGATGACGAGAGCAGAAAAAGCAGACCACAACAAACAAACAGCAACCCAGCATCTGGTGGAAATCACCAGGCTCTTTACTGTAAATAATATTACTGACTGCTATCAGACTCTATAGTCTTCTACACAGCAAATCTCATGCTAGGTAGGCCTGTCAATTTACATCTCAGTCATCTACACAGCAAATCTCATGCTAGGTAGGCCTGTCAATTTACATCTCAGTCATCTACACAACCAAATCTCATGCTAGGTAGGACTGTCAATTTACATCTCAGTCATCTACACAACCAAATCTCATGCTAGGTAGGCCTGTCAATTTACATCTCAGTCATCTACACAGCAAATCTCATGCTAGGTAGGTCTGTCAATTTACATCTCAGTCATCTACACAACCAAATCTCATGCTAGGTAGGACTGTCAATTTACATCTTAGTCATCTACACAACCAAATCTCATGCTAGGTAGGCCTGTCAATTTACATCTCAGTCATCTACACAACCAAATCTCATGTTAGGTAGGACTGTCAATTTACATCTCAGTCATCTACACAACCAAATCTCATGCTAGGTAGGCCTGTCAATTTACATCTCAGTCATCTACACAGCAAATCTCATGCTAGGTAGGTCTGTCAATTTACATCTCAGTCATCTACACAGCAAATCTCATGCT
>NC_143039.1:17880000-17922500 GCF_057628025.1 Oncorhynchus mykiss
TCAAGAGGTACAGCAAACAATGAAAATAGAATGGATTTAAACAGGGACATTCCAGATGTTAAAAACACTTAGCGTTGTCTGGACATGAACACTTCAATAGGACCTGAAGGAGAATGGACAGCTCAATGGTTTTGGAAAACATATTCAGTCTAGGCCTACATAATACCTATTCATTGCACATGGTTTGTGAGTAACCCCTTGCTCCAACCTTGGCCTAAAGGGTGGGTAGGAGTTGCTCCAACCTTGGCCTGAGGGTGGGTAGGAGTTGCTCCAACCTTGGCCTGAAGGTGGGTAGGAGTTGCTCCAACCTTGGCCTAAAGGGTGGGTAGGAGTTGCTCCAACCTTGGCCTGAGGGTGGGTAGGAGTTGCTCCAACCTTGGCCTAAAGGGTGGGTAGGAGTTGCTCCAACCTTGGCCTGAGGGTGGGTAGGAGTTGCTCCAACCTTGGCCTAAAGGGTGGGTAGGAGTTGCTCCAACCTTGGCCTGAGGGTGGGTAGGAGTTGCTCCAACCTTGGCCTAAAGGGTGGGTAGGAGTTGCTCCAACCTTGGCCTGAGGGTGGGTAGGAGTTGCTCCAACCTTGGCCTAAAGGGTGGGTAGGAGTTGCTCCAACCTTGGCCTGAGGGTGGGTAGGAGTTGCTCCAACCTTGGCCTAAAGGGTGGGTAGGAGTTGCTCCAACCTTGGCCTGAGGGTGGGTAGGAGTTGCTCCAACCTTGGCCTAAAGGGTGGGTAGGAGTTGCTCCAACCTTGGCCTAAAGGGTGGGTAGGAGTTGCTCCAACCTTGGCCTGAGGGTGGGTAGGAGTTGCTCCAACCTTGGCCTAAAGGGTGGGTAGGAGTTGCTCCAACCTTGGCCTGAGGGTGGGTAGGAGTTGCTCCAACCTTGGCCTAAAGGGTGGGTAGGAGTTGCTCCAACCTTGGCCTGAGGGTGGGTAGGAGCTGCTCCAACCTTGGCCTGATGATGGGTAGGAGTTGCTCCAACCTTGGCCTGGGTTAGAGTTGCTTATCCCCCCCCCCCTCCTGAATAAATAGATAGGAATTAGGGAAGATCAATACCTAATCAGTTCCTTATCTAATTCCAAGCAGTATGTGGCGTGTTAAAGAGGAACTCCTGTGAAGATGAGCCTCTTCCATTTGAATGTCTGTTCAGAGGTTCTGGTTATAGTTCTGTAGATCTGGGTCGGTCCAAAAACACTTCAATCTAGATCTGATTCGGAACTATCAGAACAAGGCTGGAATGGAATTTAAAAACAAAAGTAGAACATGCATGAGTATTGTGTGTGCTAGTTCTTGTGTGTGTATGTGCCGGTCCTATTTGACTCTCCCTGGACTCACCCTCCCTAAAGGACATTGATCCCCCCCCACCCCACCCAACCACAGACTCTAATTCCTCTCTGATTACCATTCCACCGCTGTGACTGGTAATTAAACCTGGGAGGATAACAAGGTCACTAGCCAGGTCAGAGGGAAAGGTCACAGCATCAAACACACGCACGCACACACACACACACACACACACACACACACACACACACACACACACACACACACACACACACACACACACACACACACACACACACACACACACACACACACACACACACCTACACACAAATGCACAACCACACACTAACACAAACATTTACACATGCAGAAGAGGAGGTTCTCCTGTTTCTCACGGCACTTCACTATAGAAAAATACTTCTTTCAAGATTAGCCTGCAAGTTTATGTTGTGGTGAAACACAGAACTTCCGACCACCTCCACCCCCAACACCACCACCGTGACCAACTCTCTCTCCACTCCCAACACCACCACCCTGACCAACTCTCTCTCCACTCCCAACACCACCATCGTGACCAACTCTCTCTCTACTCCCAACACCACCACCCTGACCAACTCTCTCTCCACCCCCAACACCACCACCCTGACCAACTCTCTCTCCACTCCCAACACCACCACCCTGACCAACTCTCTCTCCACTCCCAACACCACCACCCTGACCAACTCTCTCTCCACTCCCAACACCACCACCCTGACCAACTCTCTCTCCACTCCCAACACCACCAACCTGACCAACTCTCTCTCCACGCCCAACACCACCACCCTGACCAACTCTCTCTCCACTCCCAACACCACCACCCTGACCAACTCTCTCTCTACTCCCAACACCACCACCCTGACCAACTCTCTCTCCACTCCCATCCACCACCACCCTGACCAACTCTCTCTCCACTCCCAACACCACCACCCTGACCAACTCTCTCTCCACCCCCAACACCACCACCCTGACCAACTCTCTCTCCACCCCCAACACCACCACCCTGACCAACTCTCTCTCTACTCCCAACACCACCACCCTGACCAACTCTCTCTCTACTCCCAACACCACCACCCTGACCAACTCTCTCTCTACTCCCAACACCACCACCCTGACCAACTCTCTCTCCACGCCCAACACCACCACCCTGACCAACTCTCTCTCCACGCCCAACACCACCACCGTGACCAACTCTCTCTCCACTCCCAACACCACCACCCTGACCAACTCTCTCTCTACTCCCAACACCACCACCCTGACCAACTCTCTCTCCACTCCCAACACCACCACCCTGACCAACTCTCTCTCTACTCCCAACACCACCACCCTGACCAACTCTCTCTCTACTCCCAACACCACCACCCTGACCAACTCTCTCTCCACGCCCAACACCACCACCCTGACCAACTCTCTCTCCACTCCCAACACCACCACCGTGACCAACTCTCTCTCCACCCCCAACACCACCACCCTGACCAACTCTCTCTCTACTCCCAACACCACCACCCTGACCAACTCTCTCTCCACTCCCAACACCACCACCCTGACCAACTCTCTCTCCACCCCCAACACCACCACCCTGACCAACTCTCTCTCCACTCCCAACACCACCACCCTGACCAACTCTCTCTCTACTCCCAACACCACCACCCTGACCAACTCTCTCTCCACGCCCAACACCACCACCCTGACCAACTCTCTCTCCACTCCCAACACCACCACCCTGACCAACTCTCTCTCCACCCCCAACACCACCACCCTGACCAACTCTCTCTCCACTCCCAACACCACCACCCTGACCAACTCTCTCTCCACCCCCAATCTCTGTCCCTGCTCTCTGTCTCTGCTCTCTGTCTCTTTCCCTGCTCTCTGTCTCTGTCCCAGCTCTCAGTCTCCGTCCCTGCTTTCTGTCTCTCTTTGTTTCTGTCCCTGCTCTCTATCTCTCTCTGTCTCTATCCCTGCTCTCTGTCTCTCTCTGTCTCTATCCCTGCTCTCTGTCTTTGTCTCTGTCCTTGCTCTTTGTCTCTGTTTCTATCCCTGCTCTCTGTCTCTGTCCCTGCTCTCTGTCTCTGTCTCTCTCTGTCTCTGCCCTCTGTCTCTGTCCCAGCTCTCTGTCTCTATCACTGCTCTCTGTCTCTATCCCTGCTCTCTGTCTCTGTCCCTGCTCTTTGTCTCTGTCTCTGTCTCTATGCCTGCTCTCTGTCTCTCTCTGTCTCTATCCCTGTTCTCTGTCTTCGTCTCTGTCTTTGCTCTTTGTCTCTGTTTCTATCCCTGCTCTCTGTCTCTCTCTGTCTCTGTCCCTGCTCTCTGTCTCTCTTTGTCTCTGTCCCTGCTCTCTGTCTCTGTCTCTCTCTGTCTCTGTCCCTGCGCTCTGTCTCTGCTCTCTGTCTCTATCCCTGCTCTCTGTCTCTATCCCTGCTCTCTGTCTCTGTCCCTGCTCTTTGTCTGTCTCTGTCTCTATCCCTGCTCTCTGTCTCTCTCCGTCTCTATCCCTGCTCTCTGTCTTTGTCTCTGTCCTTGCTCTTTGTCTCTGTCTCTGTCCCTGCTCTCTGTCTCTGTCTCTCTCTGTCTCTGCCCTCTGTCTCTGTCCCTGCTCTCTGTCTCTGTCCCAGCTCTCTGTCTCTATCCCTGCTCTCTGTCTCTCTCTGTCTCTATCCCTGCTCTCTGTCTTTGTCTCTGTCCTTGCTCTTTGTCTCTGTTTCTATCCCTGCTCTCTGTCTCTGTCCCAGCTCTCTGTCTCTATCCCTGCTCTCTGTCCCTGCTCTTTGTCTCTGTCTCTGTCTCTATCCCTGCTCTCTGTCTCTCTCTGTCTCTAACCCTGCTCTCTGTCTTTGTCTCTGTCCTTGCTCTTTGTCTCTGTTTCTATCCCTGCTCTCTGTCTCTCTCTGTCTCTGTCCCTGCTCTCTGTCTCTGCCTCTCTCTGTCTCTGTCCCTGCTCTCTGTCTCTGCTCTCTGTCTCTTTCCCTGCTCTCTGTCTCTGTCCCAGCTCTCAGTCTCCATCCCTGCTTTCTGTCTCTCTTTGTTTCTGTCCCTGCTCTCTATCTCTCTCTGTCTCTATCCCTGCTCTCTGTCTCTCTCTGTCTCTATCCCTGCTCTCTGTCTTTGTCTCTGTCCTTGCTCTTTGTCTCTGTTTCTATCCCTGCTCTCTGTCTCTGTCCCTGCTCTCTGTCTCTGTCTCTCTCTGTCTCTGGCCTCTGTCTCTGTCCCAGCTCTCTGTCTCTATCCCTGCTCTCTGTCTCTATCCCTGCTCTCTGTCTCTGTCCCTGCTCTTTGTCTCTGTCTCTGTCTCTATGCCTGCTCTCTGTCTCTCTCTGTCTCTATCCCTGTTCTCTGTCTTCGTCTCTGTCCTTGCTCTTTGTCTCTGTTTCTATCCCTGCTCTCTGTCTCTCTCTGTCTCTGTCCCTGCTCTCTGTCTCTCTTTGTCTCTGTCCCTGCTCTCTGTCTCTCTCTGTCTCTGTCCCTGCGCTCTGTCTCTGCTCTCTGTCTCTATCCCTGCTCTCTGTCTCTATCCCTGCTCTCTGTCTCTGTCCCTGCTCTTTGTCTCTGTCTCTGTCTCTATCCCTGCTCTCTGTCTCTCTCCGTCTCTATCCCTGCTCTCTGTCTTTGTCTCTGTCCTTGCTCTTTGTCTCTGTTTCTATCCCTGCTCTCTGTCTCTCTCTGTCTCTGTCCCTGCTCTCTGTCTCTCTTTGTCTCTGTCCCTGCTCTCTGTCTCTGTCTCTCTCTGTATCTGCCCTCTGTCTCTGTCCCTGCTCTCTGTCTCTGTCCCAGCTCTCTGTCTCTATCCCTGCTCTCTGTCTCTGTCCCTGCTCTTTGTCTCTGTCTCTGTCTCTATCCCTGCTCTCTGTCTCTCTCTGTCTCTATCCCTGCTCTCTGTCTTTGTCTCTGTCCTTGCTCTTTGTCTCTGTTTCTATCCCTGCTCTCTGTCTCTCTCTGTCTCTGTCCCTGCTCTCTGTCTCTCTTTGTCTCTGTCCCTGCTCTCTGTCTCTCTCTGTCTCTATCCCTGCTCTCTGTCTCTCTCTGTCTCTATCCCTGCTCTCTGTCTTTGTCTCTGTCCTTGCTCTTTGTCTCTGTTTCTATCCCTGCTCTCTGTCTCTGTCCCAGCTCTCTGTCTCTATCCCTGCTCTCTGTCTCTGTCCCTGCTCTTTGTCTCTGTCTCTGTCTCTATCCCTGCTCTCTGTCTCTCTCTGTCTCTAACCCTGCTCTCTGTCTTTGTCTCTGTCCTTGCTCTTTGTCTCTGTTTCTATCCCTGCTCTCTGTCTCTCTCTGTCTCTGTCCCTGCTCTCTGTCTCTCTTTGTCTCTGTCCCTGCTCTCTGTCTCTCTCTGTCTCTATCCCTGCTCTCTGTCTCTCTCTGTCTCTATCCCTGCTCTCTGTCTTTGTCTCTGTCCTTGCTCTTTGTCTCTGTTTCTATCCCTGCTCTCTGTCTCTGTCCCAGCTCTCTGTCTCTATCCCTGCTCTCTGTCTCTGTCCCTGCTCTTTGTCTCTGTCTCTGTCTCTATCCCTGCTCTCTGTCTCTCTCTGTCTCTAACCCTGCTCTCTGTCTTTGTCTCTGTCCTTGCTCTTTGTCTCTGTTTCTATCCCTGCTCTCTGTCTCTCTCTGTCTCTGTACCTGCTCTCTGTCTCTCTTTGTCTCTGTCCCTGCTCTCTGTCTCTCTCTGTCTCTATCCCTGCTCTCTGTCTCTCTCTGTCTCTGTCCCTGCTCTCTGTCTCTGTCTCTCTCTGTCTCTCTCTGTCTCTGTCCCCAGTCCCAGCTCCAGCTCCTACAGGACATACTCTGTCTCTGTCCCCAGTCCCAGCTCCAGCCCCTACAGGACGTACTCTGTCTAATACTGACCTCTTCTGTCCTCCGAAGGAAGTGCAGCAAAATAGTGTGGTTTCCTTGGGGAGTGCATCCCAATAATATCTCCTTTCTCCTGAAGTGTACACTCGTTCCCTGCACTCGTTCACTACCACAGATCTAAACGCATTGTATTGGTGCAGACTTGGGCTTGAGGGATTTTCCACAGTATTTCTTATACCAGTTATATTTCCTTTGAAATTAGCAAAGGGAAGTGAACAAGTGCACACTTTGGGAGGAAGGAGGGATCATTTGGGACGAAGCCCTGGTGGTTAATTAACAACCTCTGTGTCTGATGTTAGTGTCCCAGAGGTAGTCAGTGTCCTCAGATCTCTCTCTCTCATTCTGACTCAGCACGGCAACAGCACGGCAACAGCACGGCAACAGCACGGCAACAGCACGGCAACATGGCTCACCGTCGCTTTGAGGGCAAAGAGCACGCAGCCTCCTACCTGAGGTACAGGGTGTCCCCCCCACAGGAGCTGATCACAGAAATACTGGCATTTCTGGAGAATATGGTAGGGGCCTGTGTGTGTGTGTGTGTGTGTGTGTGTGTGTGTGTGTGTGTGTGTGTGTGTGTTTGTGTGTGTGTGTGTGTGTGTGTTTCCGTGTGTCCGTGCGTGTGTGTGTGTGTGTGTGTGTGTGTGTCCGTGCGTGTGTGTGTGTGTGTGTGTGTGTGTGTGTGTGTGTGTCCGTGCGTGTGTGTGTGTGTGTGTGTGTGTGTGTGTGTGTGTGTCCGTGTGTGCAGGGAATGTAGTTTGCCCCTAGACCCTTGCCCTGTTCGAATGATTTTTGTAAACAAAAATGGTTCACAATTGTGTAAGCCCAAACCGATCTAATCGTATGTATTTGGCTGCTATAATTGTGCCTATCTGGATTTATTAGCGTAATTTGTTTTTTTCACAAACTGTATAACGCTGTATAGCGCTGATATACCGCTGACTCCGGATGTTATTGTCACTTCAGAAAGGAACGCCGTTCGACCTTGCCGTGGACGTAGGCTGTGGCTCGGGACAGGGGACACTCCTACTGGCCCCTCACTTTACCCAGGTGATTGGGACAGACATCAGCCCCGCCCAGCTGGAGGTGGCTCTGGCCAATAGCAGCGCCCCAAATATCTTCTACAGGTAAGAAGGGGGAGGGGCACGCAGGATAGTGGGCGGGAATTGCTTTGTTGTCCTAGCAAGGATCAAGGTGAAGTCCAAGGTCATGCTTTAATTAGTGAAGTGTTATATGTATTGTGATGTGTTAAATGTCTGTCTGGAAGGTTGGTACTGTTGGCAGACAACAGTGTCTATTGGTCAATAAAGTAGTCCTTCATTCCTTCATATTTAGATGTAATTATCCTGTTTTTGATACCATACCCCATTGAAACATCCCTGTAGTTTGAACTAGAAACATAGTTAACTCGGACACGTTGAGGTCCAAATGTCACCAGTTAAACATCCAAAATGTGTAACCCTTTCGTCAGCATGCAGACACGGTCTCACATCTCCCATAACCCCACAGGCAGTGTCCTGCAGAGGAGTTACCGTTCGCTGACGGCGAGGTAGACTTGGTGACGTCCATGACTGCGGCACAGTGGTTCCACCGACCACGGTTCCTCCAGGAGGCAGACAGGCTGCTGAAGCCCAGAGGGTGTCTGGCCCTGATCAGTTATACCCTGGACATGGACCTGGAGTACGGACACCACTCCCACACCCTGACTGACATCTGTCATCAGGTCAGATAACAAACAACTGATTTAATTGATTGATTTAATTGATAAGATCATTAAAAATAGCAGGCTGCTCCAGATGGAGACAACATCACATACAATCAACTGACCAACTGACTATGTATAGGAGTCCCACTATCTCAGTGTTAAATGAACCAGTTTAACACTGGATAATTGGGACTCATATGTACTCTGTGAAAGGGTTAAATGTAACACTCTCTGAGTTCAATGTACACTGGGATCTGGCCTTCTATGAAGTGTGTACACTGGGATCTGGCCTTCTATGAAGTGTGTACACTGGGATCTGGCCTTCTATGAAGTGTGCAAACTGTGTGACTTCAGAGTAAGGAAACAACGGGAAAGTAATTCAGAGTAAGGAAACAACGGGATAGTAATTCAGATTAAGGAAACAACGGGAAAGTAATTCAGAGTAAGGAAACAACGGGAAAGTAATTCAGAGTAAGGAAACAACAGTAAAATAATACTACCTTATTCATGTCCCCTGCAGTTCTACAAGAACCTGCTGCCATTTCGCAGTGCCCACATAGGTACTACCACGGTCCCTCTCTACAAACAGATGTATGACTCATGCCCGTACCCAGACAAAGAGTGGTGAGTGCTGCTGAAAAGCCACGGTATCCAGACTGCTACTGTATATCTGGCTCTGTGTCTACTGTATATCTGGCTCTGTGTCTACTGTATATCTGGCTCTGTGTCTACTGTATATCTGGCTCTGTGTCTACTGTATATCTGTCTCTGTGTCTACTGTATATCTGGCTCTGTGTCTACTGTATATCTGGCTCTGTGTCTACTGTATATCTGGCTCTGTGTCTACTGTATATCTGTCTCTGTGTCTACTGTATATGTTGCTGGCTCTGTGTCTACTGTATATCTGGCTCTGTGTCTACTGTATATCTGTCTCTGTGTCTACTGTATATCTGGCTCTGTGTCTACTGTATATCTGGCTCTGTGTCTACTGTATATCTTGCTCTGTGTCTACTGTATATCTGGCTCTGTGTCTACTGTATATGTTGCTGGCTCTGTGTCTACTGTATATCTGGCTCTGTGTCTACTGTATATCTGGCTCTGTGTCTACTGTATATCTGGCTCTGTGTCTACTGTATATCTGTCTCTGTGTCTACTGTATATATGGCTCTGTGTCTACTGTATATCTGGCTCTGTGTCTACTGTATATCTGTCTCTGTGTCTGCTGTATATCTGGCTCTGTGTCTACTGTATATCTGGCTCTGTGTCTACTGTATATCTTGCTCTGTGTCTACTGTATATCTGGCTCTGTGTCTACTGTATATGTTGCTGGCTCTGTGTCTACTGTATATCTGGCTCTGTGTCTACTGTATATCTTGCTCTGTGTCTACTGTATATCTGGCTCTGTGTCTACTGTATATCTGGCTCCGTGTCTACTGTATATCTGGCTCTGTGTCTACTGTATATCTTGCTCTGTGTCTACTGTATATCTTGCTCTGTGTCTACTGTATATCTGGCTCTGTGTCTACTGTATATGTTGCTGGCTCTGTGTCTACTGTATATCTGGCTCTGTGTCTACTGTATATCTTGCTCTGTGTCTACTGTATATCTGGCTCTGTGTCTACTGTATATCTGTCTCTGTGTCTACTGTATATCTGGCTCTGTGTCTACTGTATATCTGGCTCTGTGTCTACTGTATATCTTGCTCTGTGTCTACTGTATATCTGGCTCTGTGTCTACTGTATATCTTGCTCTGTGTCTACTGTATATCTGGCTCTGTGTCTACTGTATATCTGGCTCTGTGTCTACTGTATATCTGGCTCTGTGTCTACTGTGGACACGGTGCCTTCGAAAAGTATTCAGACCCCTTGACTTGTTCCACATTTTGTTACGTTGCAGCCTTATTCTAAAATGGTTTAAACAAATGAAAATTCCTCAGCAATCTACACACAATACCCCACAATGACGAAGCGAAGACAAGTTTTTAGACATTTTTGCAAATCTTTACGTAAGTATTCACACCATTTGCTATGATATTGAGCTCAGGTGCATCCTGTTTAATTGATCATCCTTGAGATGTTTCTACAACTCGACTGGAATCCACCTATGGTCATTTATATTTATTTTAACATGATTAGGAAAGGCAAACACCTGTCTATATAAGGTCCTATAGTTGACAGTGCATGTCAGAGCAAAAACCAAGCCATGAGGGTGAAGGAATTGTCCGTAGAGTTCCGAGACAGGATTGTGTCGAGGCACAGATCTGGTGAAGGGTACCAAAAAATGTCTGCAGCATTGAATATCCCCAAGAACACAGTGGCCTCCATCATTCTTAAATGGAATAAGTTTGGAACCTTCATAGAGCTGACCGCCCGGCCAAACTGAGCAATCGGGGGAGAAGGGTCTTAGTCAGGGAGATGACCAAGAACCCGATGGTCACTCTGACAGAGCTCTAGAGTTCCTCTGTGGAGATGGGAGAACCTTCCAGAAGGGCAACCATCTCTACAGAACTATACCAATCAAGCCTTTATGTTAGAGTGGCCAGATGGAAGTCACTCCTCATTAAAAGGCACATGGGGCTCCCGAGTGGCGCAGCAGTCTAAGGCACTGCATCTCAGTGCTAGAGGAATCACTACAGTCCCTGGTTTGAATCCACCCATAGGGCGGCGCAGAATTGGCCCAGCGTTGTCCAGGTTTGGCCGGGGTAGGCTGTTATTGTAAATAAGAATTTGCTCTTAACTGACTTGCCTAGTTAAATAAAGGTTAAATTAAAAATATATATAATATGACAGCCCACATGGCATTTGCCAAAAGGTACCTAAAGACTCTCAAATAGTGAGAAACAAGACTCTCTGGTCTGATGAAACCAAGATTGAACTCTTTGGCCTGAATGCCAAGCGTCGCGTCTGGAGGAAACCTGGCACCATCCCTGCGGTGAAGCATGGTGGTGGCAGTATCATGCTATTTTGATGTTTTTTAGTGGCATGGCCTGGGAGACTAGTCAGGATAGAGGGAAAGATGAACAGAAAAACCCTGCTCAGACTTGGGCGAAGGTTCACCTTCCAACAGGACAAAGACCCTAAGCAAACAGTCAAGACAACGCTGGAGTGGCTTCAGGACTAGTCTCTGAATATCCTTGAGCGGCCCAGCCATAGCCCGGACCTGAACCCGATCATACAGTTCTGGAGAGACCTGAAAATAGCTGTGCAGCAACGCTCACCATCCAACCTGACAGAGCTTGAGAGGATCTGCAGAGAAGAATGGGAGAAACTCCCCATATACAGGTGTGCCAAGCTTGTAGCGTCATACCCAAGAAGACTCAATCGCTTCCAAAGGTGCTTCAACAAAGTCCCGCCCGACTGAAGGGTCTGAATATAAAAAATAAAATAAAAACTATTTTAGAGTAAGGTTGTAATTGAATAAAATGTGTAGGGGTCAAGGGGTCGGAATACTTTACGATTGCCCTGAATATTAGTATACTAGCATACCATCGCCTAGCCTAGCGTAGCCTAGCATAGCCTAGTCTAGAGTATCATAGAATAGCATAGCTTAGCCTAGCATAGAATGCCTGGCCTAGCTTAGCATAAAATAGTATTCTGATTTTGTTCAGTGTTTTTGTGTTGCTCTTTCCAGGCATGAGTGTCTGCGGATGAGGAGACCAATGCCTCTGAGTAGCTACATCGGCATGGTGGAGACCTTCTCTAGCTATCGGGCGTTTCTGAAGCAGGATCCAGTGGAAGCCCACAGGTTCTCCCAGGACTTCAGGAACAGGTGAGCTTCAGCATTCAGGTGCTAAAAATGGCTGGAATTAAATTGAATGTGCCTTTACCAATGTTTACACCATGTTTATTTTTGCAAACTACTGTCTGCACACTTCTATTACATTTATGAACGCTGGAAGCAGCTATCTACGAGGGGAGACTTATCTGCTTATAGCTTCATATATATAAACATTTGAACACAATTCCATAAATAGTGCAGTGCAGGTTGGTTTGAAATGAGTTGAATTTCTCATCTCTAAGAAAATCTTAGTGAGCTGATGACCATCTTCTTTGACTGTCACTCACTCTGTTCCACTCCTCCTCTTCTGGCCCGAGGTTGCTGTCTGAGATGGGGGAGTCGAATCCAGACACAGAGATCACAGTGGTGGTGAAGTATTTCTACTGGCTGGCCTACAAACCTGCTGCAGCCTGATCTGGGGCAAAGACGCAGCAAACCCCACAGACTCTTCCCTTGATGTTTTCTGTTGCATCTAATGGCAAAATGACATAACTAAAAGACAAGACAACAAATAAGACCACGAGTTACATACAACTTAAATCATTAGTCCATCAAAGTCAAAATGAAAAGTGAACCCACATGAACTCCAATACCACCTAAAGAAGATGTTTACGATGTTTCAGAATAGTCTGGATACCCGATGAGCTCAACCATTTCTTGTTTTATAAAGAAACAGCTTGTTAAAATACAATTGTCTTTTGTTAAAATACAATTGTCTTCTCTGGTTTACTGTAAAGTTAACTGTAACTGGTAATTACAGTGGTTTGCGTTCTGAACACACAGTCCGATGTCTCCAGCCTCTTGCGTATGCGCTCACACATGCTCCCTCTGTGTCCCTCTGAGTGTTGAGGCTGGTGTGTGTGTGCATGTGTTTTCAAAGGAGTAGGACTGAGATCCTGCCTGGCAGGAGTCAGTCTCTGACAGTAGTGAGGTCTCCCCATCTGAAATGCCATATGGTGCCCCTAGTGGTAGAATAAAGTAATACTTTCCCTACCTCACCTCATAGCCCCATCTCATGGCCCGAATTCAATTCAAGGCCACAACTCATAGTCCCAACTCATAGCCCCAACTCCTAATCCCAGCTCATGGCCCGAATTCAATTCATAACCACAACTCATAGTCCCATCTCATGGCCCCAACTCATAGCCCCAACTCATAGCTCCACCTCATAGCTCCACCTCATAGTCCCAACTCATAGCTCCACCTCATAGCCCCACCTCATAGCCCAATCTCATGGCCCAAGTTAAATTCATAACCACAACTCATAGTCACAACTCATAGCCCCAACTCATAGCCCCAACTCATAGTCCCAACTCATAGCTCCACCTCATAGCCCTACCTCATAGTCCCAACTCATAGCCCCAACTCATAGCCCAAATTCATAGCCCCACCTCATAGCCCCAACTCATAGTCCCAACTCATAGCCCCAACTCCTTGCCTGAATTCATAGCCACAACTCATAGTCCCACCTCATAGCCCCACCTCATAGTCCCACCTCATAGTCCCACCTCATAGCCCCAACTCATAGCCCCAACATAGCCCCAACTCATAGTCCCACTTTATAGTCCCACCTCATAGCCCCAACTCATAGTCCCAACTCATAGCCCCACCTCATAGTCCCATCTCATAGCCCCAACTCATAGTCCCACCTCATAGTCCCACCTCATAGCCCCACTTCATAGCCCCAACTCTTAGCCACAACATAGACCCAACTCTTAGCCACAACATAGACCCAACACTTAGCCACAACATAGACCCAACTCTTTGCCCCAACTCTTAGCCACAACATAGACCCAACTCTTAGCCACAACATAGACCCAACTCTTAGCCACAACATAGACCCAACTCTTTGCCCCAACTCTTAGCCACAACATAGACCCAACTCTTAGCCACAACATAGACCCAACTCTTAGCCACAACATAGACCCAACTCTTAGCCACAACATAGACCCAACTCTTAGCCCCAACTCTTAGCCACAACATAGACCCAACTCTTAGCCCCAACTCTTAGCCACAACATAGCCCCAACTCTTAGCCACAACCTAGACCCAACTCTTAGCCACAACATAGACCCAACTCTTAGCCACAACATAGACCCAACTCATAGCCCCAACCCATAGTCACCCTTTTTGGCCCAACTCATAGCATCAACTCATAGCCCCAACTCATAGCCACACTTTATAGGCCCAACTCATAGCCCCAACTCATAGCCACACTTTATAGTCCCAACATAGACCCAACTCTTAGCCACAACACAGGCCCAACTCATAGCCACAACATAACCCCATCTCATAGCCACAACATAACCCCATCTCATAGCCACAACATAGCCCCAACTCATAGCCACAACATAGCCCCAACTCATAGCCACAACATAGCCCCAACTCATAGCCACAACATAGCCCCAACTCATAGCCCCAACTCATAGCTCCACCTCATAGTCCCACCACATAGACCCAACTCTTAGCCCCAACTCATAGCCACCTGGGTATACCTGACCCACTAAACTCTGACTCCAGGCCTCAACATGGAAGCGTTCATCAAGCCTTCTCTGAAGAAGCTTTCCTGAGACTACAGGGGTGTATTCATTAGTGCACACCGTAGAAAAACTTTTAGTTCAGGTTTTTCCCTCCCAGTTTGGGCCTGTTTGCTCATTCCTATTGAATACACCCCAGGTCCTTTATCTCAGTTCTGTTTCTCCTCTTCAGATGTAATGTCAGATGCCCACCGTACCATCTTCCTCTCTTAGGACTAGAGTTACTTTAACTTAGTATTACCGGGCTATTAGTCTCTGGCTGTGGCTGTCTGGGACTAGTGTCTGGGACTAGTGTCTGGGACTAGTGTCTGGGACTAGTGTCTGGGACCACCTTAATGATCATATAGCCAAGCTGACAGCAGGCCAGCTGAGACAGGGGTAATAGGGCGCCAGAGGGCTTTCTGGGTGATGATGTGGGTTTGAGATGGTGAGTGGCTTAGTGTGGAAGAGGAGAGGACTTATAAATAGCTCTGAATCAGCTACTTGCGAGTGGTTCTCCTGATTCATTGGGGTCAGGTCTCGGGATGTTTTCACTATCACTTTACAATGTATTCACTTTCTTCCTCTCTCCCTAAGTCACCATGGTCTGCTTTCCATACCAATCTCAGAAGTAATGATCTTACTCTTGACAGCTAATACGTAGAACGCTGATCCCCAAATGCATAACAACAAGGTCGGTCAGTCACCATGACGATACTGATAAGGACCAATGCATGTGCACTCCACAGGTGGTCATCACACATCCATTACATTCGTAATGATTCAATCAAACATTGCGAACTCACCGGCTAATGTTTTCTGATTGCATTCCTATAACTAATTACAATCACTTACCGCTCTATTAGATTTGGCTCAATAGGTGACAGTGTTTGTAAGTGTTGAAGGAATTTAATTCCTCTGTTTTAATTCCCAATTCAAATTAAACACTTTTGTAAGACCCTTATTTTATACGAATGGACAGAGCCCGGTCTTAAAAGTCAAGTAACAGCGTTTATTTCAAGAGAGTACTGAGTACATACACATACACACATTATAAACTGAAAATGACGTCAGCGTTTTCAAAATGTTCCGTCTCTTCTTGACACTGGTAGAAAGGCCCTATAGCTCTCAAGCATTCCCTCCTCGCCTAGAGCCAAGGTCAGTCAGTGTAGATAAGCATTCTAGACAGTCTGGAGATATTGTTCATTCATTTGTACCAAGGAACAGACCATCATTGTTCTAAACTCTTGACCACATTCACTACATTATATTCAATACTGGGATCAAGAGAGAAAATTCATACATGTACAGTAGCATAATAGTATTCTGATTAGTACATCCTGATTGAAATGTATACATAATTAGTCATTTTAGATAAAAAATTCCCTTAACAGTAAGGTGTTATAAGGCTATTTTAGGCTGTGTAATCATTTAGGCTTCATCTCTGTACATTCCTTAAGGCAATACCACTGTAGGTGAGATGTTACTGTGAGGTTTCACTTATCAAGTCCATCTGGCCTGTTTTCCTGTTTTACACACACACACACACACACACACACACACACACACACACACACACACACACACACACACACACACACACGCCACGTGAACAGTTCAGCTGGGTACAGAATAGATCACACCTTCTCCACAGGGAGTGGACAGCGGCCGTATTGCTATAGCTCTGGGCCCAGGCTTTAATTCATTTAAAAATGTATTTTTTAAATTGAACCTCTATTTAAGTAGACAAGTCAGTTAAGAACAAATTCTTATTTACAATGACGGCCTACCAGAAGGTAAAAAGCCTCCTGTGGGGACCGGGGCTGGGATTAAAAATATATATAAATAAATATAGGACAAAACACACATCACGACAAGAGAGACACAACACTACATAAAGAAAGTCCTAAGACAACAACATAGCAAGGCAGCAACACATGACAGCACAGCATGGTAGCAACACCACATGACAACAACATGGTAGCAACACAACATGGCAGCTGCACAGCATGTTAGCAGCACAAAACATGGTACAAACATTATTGGGCACAGACAACAGCACAGAGGGCAAGAAGGTAGAGACAACAATACATCACGCAAAGCAGCCACAACTGTCAGTAAGAGTGTCCATGATAGGAGTCTTTGAATGAAGAGATGGAGATAAAACTGTCCAGTTTGAGTGTTTTTTTGTATCTCGTTCCAGTCACTAGCTGCAGCATACTGAAAAGAGGAGCGACCCAGGGATGTGTGTGCTTTGGGGACCTTTAACAGAATGTGACTGGCAGAACGGGTGTTGTATGTGGAGGATGAGGGCTGCAGTAGATATCTCAGATAGGGGGCAGAACGGGTGTCGTATGCGGAGGATGAGGGCTGCAGTAGATATCTCAGATAGGGGGCAGAACGGGTGTTGTATGCGGAGGATGAGGGCTGCAGTAGATATCTCAGATAGGGGGCAGAACGGGTGTTGTATGCGGAGGATGAGGGCTGCAGTAGATATCTCAGATAGGGGGCAGAACGGGTGTTGTATGCGGAGGATGAGGGCTGCAGTAGATATCTCAGATAGGGGGCAGAACGGGTGTCGTATGCGGAGGATGAGGGCTGCAGTAGATATCTCAGATAGGGGGCAGAACGGGTGTTGTATGTGGAGGATGAGGGCTGCAGTAGATATCTCAGATAGGGGGCAGAACGGGTGTCGTATGCGGAGGATGAGGGCTGCAGTAGATATCTCAGATAGGGGGCAGAACGGGTGTTGTATGCGGAGGATGAGGGCTGCAGTAGATATCTCAGATAGGGGGCAGAACGGGTGTTGTATGCGGAGGATGAGGGCTGCAGTAGATATCTCAGATAGGGGGCAGAACGGGTGTTGTATGTGGAGGATGAGGGCTGCAGTAGATATCTCAGATAGGGGGCAGAACGGGTGTTGTATGTGGAGGATGAGGGCTGCAGTAGATATCTCAGATAGGGGGCAGAACGGGTGTTGTATGTGGAGGATGAGGGCTGCAGTAGATATCTCAGATAGGGGGCAGAACGGGTGTTGTATGTGGAGGATGAGGGCTGCAGTAGATATCTCAGATAGGGGGCAGAACGGGTGTTGTATGCGGAGGATGAGGGCTGCAGTAGATATCTCAGATAGGGGGCAGAACGGGTGTTGTATGCGGAGGATGAGGGCTGCAGTAGATATCTCAGATAGGGGGCAGAACGGGTGTTGTATGTGGAGGATGAGGGCTGCAGTAGATATCTCAGATAGGGGGCAGAACGGGTGTTGTATGAGGAGGATGAGGGCTGCAGTAGATATCTCAGATAGGGGGCAGAACGGGTGTTGTATGCGGAGGATGAGGGCTGCAGTAGATATCTCAGATAGGGGGCAGAACGGGTGTTGTATGTGGAGGATGAGGGCTGCAGTAGATATCTCAGATAGGGGGCAGAACGGGTGTCGTATGCGGAGGATGAGGGCTGCAGTAGATATCTCAGATAGGGGGCAGAACGGATGTCGTATGCGGAGGATGAGGGCTGCAGTAGATATCTCAGATAGGGGGCAGAACGGGTGTCGTATGTGGAGGATGAGGGCTGCAGTAGATATCTCAGATAGGGGGCAGAACGGGTGTTGTATGCGGAGGATGTGGGCTGCAGTAGATATCTCAGATAGGGGGCAGAACGGGTGTTGTATGCGGAGGATGAGGGCTGCAGTAGATATCTCAGATAGGGGGCAGAACGGGTGTTGTATGTGGAGGATGAGGGCTGCAGTAGATATCTCAGATAGGGGGCAGAACGGGTGTTGTATGTGGAGGATGAGGGCTGCAGTAGATATCTCAGATAGGGGGCAGAACGGGTGTTGTATGTGGAGGATGAGGGCTGCAGTAGATATCTCAGATAGGGGGCAGAACGGGTGTTGTATGCGGAGGATGAGGGCTGCAGTAGATATCTCAGATAGGGGGCAGAACGGGTGTTGCATGCGGAGGATGAGGGCTGCAGTAGATATCTCAGATAGGGGGCAGAACGGGTGTTGTATGTGGAGGATGAGGGCTGCAGTAGATATCTCAGATAGGGGGCAGAACGGGTGTTGTATTAGGAGGATGAGGGCTGCAGTAGATATCTCAGATAGGGGGCAGAACGGGTGTTGTATGCGGAGGATGAGGGCTGCAGTAGATATCTCAGATAGGGGGCAGAACGGGTGTTGTATGTGGAGGATGAGGGATGCAGTAGATATCTCAGATAGGGGGCAGAACGGGTGTTGTATGTGGAGGATGAGGGCTGCAGTAGATATCTCAGATAGGGGGCAGAACGGGTGTTGTATGCGGAGGATGAGGGCTGCAGTAGATATCTCAGATAGGGGGCAGAACGGGTGTTGTATGCGGAGGATGAGGGCTGCAGTAGATATCTCAGATAGGGGGCAGAACGGGTGTTGTATGCGGAGGATGAGGGCTGCAGTAGATATCTCAGATAGGGGGCAGAACGGGTGTTGTATGCGGAGGATGAGGGCTGCAGTAGATATCTCAGATAGGGGGCAGAACGGGTGTTGTATGTGGAGGATGAGGGCTGCAGTAGATATCTCAGATAGGGGGCAGAACGGGTGTTGTATGTGGAGGATGAGGGCTGCAGTGGATATCTCAGATAGGGGGCAGAACGGGTGTTGTATGAGGAGGATGAGGGCTGCAGTAGATATCTCAGATAGGGGGCAGAACGGGTGTTGTATGTGGAGGATGAGGGCTGCAGTAGATATCTCAGATAGGGGGCAGAACGGGTGTTGTATGTGGAGGATGAGGGCTGCAGTAGATATCTCAGATAGGGGGCAGAACGGGTGTTGTATGTGGATGATGAGGGCTGCAGTAGATATCTCAGATAGGGGGCAGAACGGGTGTTGTATGTGGAGGATGAGGGCTGCAGTAGATATCTCAGATAGGGGGCAGAACGGGTGTTGTATGCGGAGGATGAGGGCTGCAGTAGATATCTCAGATAGGGGGCAGAACGGGTGTTGTATGCGGAGGATGAGGGCTGCAGTAGATATCTCAGATAGGGGGCAGAACGGGTGTTGTATGTGGAGGATGAGGGCTGCAGTAGATATCTCAGATAGGGGGCAGAACGGGTGTTGTATGAGGAGGATGAGGGCTGCAGTAGATATCTCAGATAGGGGGCAGAACGGGTGTTGTATGCGGAGGATGAGGGCTGCAGTAGATATCTCAGATAGGGGGCAGAACGGGTGTTGTATGCGGAGGATGAGGGCTGCAGTAGATATCTCAGATAGGGGGCAGAACGGGTGTTGTATGCGGAGGATGAGGGCTGCAGTAGATATCTCAGATAGGGGGCAGAAGGGGTGTTGTATGTGGAGGATGAGGGCTGCAGTAGATATCTCAGATAGGGGGCAGAACGGGTGTTGTATGTGGAGGATGAGGGCTGCAGTAGATATCTCAGATAGGGGGCAGAACGGGTGTTGTATGCGGAGGATGAGGGCTGCAGTAGATATCTCAGATAGGGGGCAGAACGGGTGTTGTATGTGGAGGATGAGGGCTGCAGTAGATATCTCAGATAGGGGGCAGAACGGGTGTTGTATGTGGAGGATGAGGGCTGCAGTAGATATCTCAGATAGGGGGCAGAACGGGTGTTGTATGTGGAGGATGAGGGCTGCAGTAGATATCTCAGATAGGGGGCAGAACGGGTGTTGTATGTGGAGGATGAGGGCTGCAATAGATATCTCAGATAGGGGGCAGAACGGGTGTTGTATGTGGATGATGAGGGCTGCAGTAGATATCTCAGATAGGGGGCAGAACGGGTGTTGTATGTGGAGGATGAGGGCTGCAGTAGATATCTCAGATAGGGGGCAGAACGGGTGTTGTATGCGGAGGATGAGGGCTGCAGTAGATATCTCAGATAGGGGGCAGAACGGGTGTTGTATGTGGAGGATGAGGGCTGCAGTAGATATCTCAGATAGGGGGCAGAACGGGTGTTGTATGTGGAGGATGAGGGCTGCAGTAGATATCTCAGATAGGGGGCAGAACGGGTGTTGTATGTGGAGGATGAGGGCTGCAGTAGATATCTCAGATAGGGGGCAGAACGGGTGTTGTATGTGGAGGATGAGGGCTGCAATAGATATCTCAGATAGGGGGCAGAACGGGTGTTGTATGTGGATGATGAGGGCTGCAGTAGATATCTCAGATAGGGGGCAGAACGGGTGTTGTATGTGGAGGATGAGGGCTGCAGTAGATATCTCAGATAGGGGGCAGAACGGGTGTTGTATGTGGAGGATGAGGGCTGCAGTAGATATCTCAGATAGGGGGCAGAACGGGTGTTGTATGCGGAGGATGAGGGCTGCAGTAGATATCTCAGATAGGGGGCAGAACGGGTGTTGTATGTGGAGGATGAGGGCTGCAGTAGATATCTCAGATAGGGGGCAGAACGGGTGTTGTATGAGGAGGATGAGGGCTGCAGTAGATATCTCAGATAGGGGGCAGAACGGGTGTTGTATGCGGAGGATGAGGGCTGCAGTAGATATCTCAGATAGGGGGCAGAACGGGTGTTGTATGCGGAGGATGAGGGCTGCAGTAGATATCTCAGATAGGGGGCAGAACGGGTGTTGTATGCGGAGGATGAGGGCTGCAGTAGATATCTCAGATAGGGGGCAGAACGGGTGTTGTATGCGGAGGATGAGGGCTGCAGTAGATATCTCAGATAGGGGGCAGAACGGGTGTTGTATGCGGAGGATGAGGGCTGCAGTAGATATCTCAGATAGGGGGCAGAAGGGGTGTTGTATGTGGAGGATGAGGGCTGCAGTAGATATCTCAGATAGGGGGCAGAACGGGTGTTGTATGTGGAGGATGAGGGCTGCAGTAGATATCTCAGATAGGGGGCAGAACGGGTGTTGTATGCGGAGGATGAGGGCTGCAGTAGATATCTCAGATAGGGGGCAGAACGGGTGTTGTATGTGGAGGATGAGGGCTGCAGTAGATATCTCAGATAGGGGGCAGAACGGGTGTTGTATGTGGAGGATGAGGGCTGCAGTAGATATCTCAGATAGGGGGCAGAACGGGTGTTGTATGTGGAGGATGAGGGCTGCAGTAGATATCTCAGATAGGGGGCAGAACGGGTGTTGTATGTGGAGGATGAGGGCTGCAATAGATATCTCAGATAGGGGGCAGAACGGGTGTTGTATGTGGATGATGAGGGCTGCAGTAGATATCTCAGATAGGGGGCAGAACGGGTGTTGTATGAGGAGGATGAGGGCTGCAGTAGATATCTCAGATAGGGGGCAGAACGGGTGTTGTATGCGGAGGATGAGGGCTGCAGTAGATATCTCAGATAGGGGGCAGAACGGGTGTTGTATGCGGAGGATGAGGGCTGCAGTAGATATCTCAGATAGGGGGCAGAACGGGTGTTGTATGCGGAGGATGAGGGCTGCAGTAGATATCTCAGATAGGGGGCAGAAGGGGTGTTGTATGTGGAGGATGAGGGCTGCAGTAGATATCTCAGATAGGGGGCAGAACGGGTGTTGTATGCGGAGGATGAGGGCTGCAGTAGATATCTCAGATAGGGGGCAGAACGGGTGTTGTATGTGGAGGATGAGGGCTGCAGTAGATATCTCAGATAGGGGGCAGAACGGGTGTTGTATGTGGAGGATGAGGGCTGCAGTAGATATCTCAGATAGGGGGCAGAACGGGTGTTGTATGTGGAGGATGAGGGCTGCAGTAGATATCTCAGATAGGGGGCAGAACGGGTGTTGTATGTGGAGGATGAGGGCTGCAGTAGATATCTCAGATAGGGGGGAGAACGGGTGTTGTATGTGGAGGATGAGGGCTGCAGTAGATATCTCAGATAGGGGGCAGAACGGGTGTTGTATGTGGAGGATGAGGGCTGCAGTAGATATCTCAGATGGGGGGCAGAACGGGTGTTGTATGTGGAGGATGAGGGCTGCAGTAGATATCTCAGATAGGGGGCAGAACGGGTGTTGTATGTGGAGGATGAGGGCTGCAGTAGATATCTCAGATAGGGGGCAGTGAGACCTTTTTAATGCAGTCACAATGAGATGAATAACCCCGTTGCTATGGCGAGCTGGCTTTGGGACTATATTCTGCCACTTGTGCTAAGGCGAGCTGTCAGTCAAAGTGGCTTTTAATCTTTTAGTTTCTTCCATTCTCCTTCAGGGAGACCCAGGGCCCTCTGGTGTGCTGACTCATTGTGTGGTGTGCTGACTGCCTTTTCATAAAACAAGAAAAATGTGTGTATGTGTGTGTGTGTGTCGTGCGTGTGTGTCGTGCGTGTGTGTGTGTGTCGTGCGTGTGTGCGTGTGTGTGTCGTGCGTGCGTGCGTGTGTGTGTCGTGCGTGCGTGTGCGTGCGTGTGTGTGTGTGTGCGCGTGTGCATGTTTGGATATCAAACAAATATCATATTGATATCAAAATAAATGGATACCAAAAACAATTTCTTAGTTCACTTTTATCATATTAGTATTTGTAGTTGTTTATTTCTCTGTTTAGAATGCACATGAATAGATAATAATGAATGAATAATCAGACATGTGTATCTATAGGTACATGCAGTGGTAATGGCTCTGTAATCCATTGTGAAACGGTAGAATATAAAACAACATATTCTGATGAAGATAATTCCTGTTTTGTTGGGTTTAAAAGGCGTGGCTACTGGGAATGGCTACTGGGTGTGGCTACTGGGCGTGGCTACTGGGCGTGGCTACTGGGCGTGGCTACTGGGCATGGCTACTGGGCGTGGCTACTGGGCGTGGCTACTGGGCATGGCTACTGGGCGTGGCAACTGGGCGTGGCTACTGGGCGTGGCTACTGGGCATGGCTACTGGGCGTGGCTACTGGTCATGGCAACTGGGCGTGGCTACTGGGCGTGGCTACTGGGCGTGGCTACTGGGCATGGCTACTGGGCGTGGCTACTGGGCGTGGCTACTGGGCATGGCTACTGGGCGTGGCAACTGGGCGTGGCTACTGGGCGTGGCTACTGGGCATGGCTACTGGGCGTGGCTACTGGTCATGGCAACTGGGCGTGGCTACTGGGCGTGGCTACTGGGCGTGGCTGTCTAGATCAAATACAGCCTTTTCTGTGAAGCCCTTTATATACATCTATTCAGTTCATATAAAGACTTGGCTGGTGCCCAAAGCTACATTACAGATGTTGTTGCATTGATTTTGACATACGAGGTATTTACTATCTGTCCTCCGTGCCCTACACAACATTAGCCCTCTCTTGGTTGGCCACTTTGTGGTTTACAACAATACAATGCGTGTTTTCAATTGGAATTTCTAGGGTTATCGATGAGCCATTGTACAATCTTAAATAGCCTTTGCTTTGTTTCAGTAGTAGGCTTCACTCATACCACCAGTGTCCATCAAACAACAAACATCACAGAAAGATTACAGTCTTAGTATGCTGTTGGGTATCTCTGCTTGTCGTTTGCCCCAGTTCAGTGTCCCCTCCATCATGTCTCCCCTATCAGATAAGCTGGAGTTCGTTCTCCAAGAGGTCAGGTTGATCCCTAGAAGTCAGTTTTGCGTTTCCACCGCTAATGATTCAGTTTAGAATTTTGGCAGGGCAAACTGATCCTAGATCTGTATTCCGTACCCAGGGGCACCTTCACCCAGGATGAGACAGTTACACGATTCCCTGGCAGCATTTACCGCTCCACACCACTAGGGCAGTCATGAGCAGAGTGACCAGCACAGGCACTCCAATGAAAGGCCCCAAGATACGTATAGGAGGGTCCCGAAGCAGCCTGCCGGTCAGAGCGCAGTCGTGAAAGTAGTCCATGTGGAGGCGTATGAAGAGTTCGTCTATCTGCTGGTTGGGCCAGAAGCAGTGCATCTTGAGTGCCACAAAATAGGTGCAGTTGGTCAGTTCCTCGTAAGGCCTGCAAGGGGGGATAAAACATTGAAACTAGGGGGCAGCATGAGAAAACCAACTCTAACTTTTAAATACAGTGCATTCGGAAAGAATTCAGACCCCTTGATTTTTCAAAACATTTTTGTTACATTACAGTCTTATTCTAAAATAGATAAAAATAATAATAATCAGCATCAATCTACACACAATACCCCATAATGACAAAGAGAAAACTGGCTAAAAAAATAAATACCTTATTTACATAAGTATTCAGACCCTTTGCTGTGAGACTTGAAATTGAGGTCATGTGCATCCTGCTTCCGTTGATGGGGAATCTGTGGAATTCAGTTGATTGGACATGTTTTGGAAAGGCACACACCTGTCTATATAAGGTCACACAGTTGACAGTGCATGTCAGTGCAAAAAACAAGCCATGAGTTTGAAGGAATTGCCGTAGAGCTACGAGACAGGGTTATGTCGAGGCACAGATCTGGGGAAGGGTACCAAAACATTTCTGCAGCATTGAATATCCCCAAGAACACAGTGGCCCCCATCATTCTTAAATGGAAAAAGTTTGCATCCACCAAGACTCTTCCTAGAGCTGGCTGCCCGGCCAAACTGAGCAATCAGGGGAGAATGGGCTTAGGTGACCAAGAACCCGATGGTCACTCTGACAGAGCTCCAGAGTTCCTCTGTGGAGATGGGAGAACTTTCCAGAAGGATAGCCATCTCTGCTGCACTCCAGCAATCAGGCCTTTATGGTAGAGTGGCCAGATAGAAGCTACTCCTCATTAAAAGACACATTACAGCCCGCTTGGTGTTTGCCAAAACACTCTCAGACCATGAGAAACAAGATTGTATGGTCTGATGAAAACAAGATTGAACTCTTTGGCCTGAATGCCAAGCGTCACGTCTGGAGGAAACATGGCACCATCCCGACGGTGAAGCACGGTGGTATCAGCATCATGCTGATTGGATGTTTTTCAGCGCAGGGACTGGGAGACTAGTCAGGATCGAGGCAAAGATGAACAGAGCAAAGTACAGAGAGATCCTTGATGAAAACCTGCTCCAGAGCTCTCGGGACCTCAGACTGGACAATGACCCTAAGCACACAGCCAAGACAACGCAGCAGTGGCTTCAGGACAAGTCTCTGAATGTCCTTGAGTTGCCCAGCCAGAGCCCGGACTTGAACCCGGTCGAACATCTCTGGAGAGACCTGAAAATAGCTGTGCAGCAACGCTCCCCATCCAACCTGACAGAGCTTGAGAGGCTCTGCAGAGAAGAATAGTAGAAAAATCTCCAAATACTGTTTGTAACGTCATACCCAGGAAGACGCAATGCTTTAATTTCAGCCAAAGTTGCTTCAACAAAGTACTGAGTAAAGGGTATGAATAGTTACATAAATGTGATATTTCCGTTTTTATTTTTTAATAAATTAGCAAACATTTCTACAAACCATTTTTTCTTTGTCATTATGGCGTACTGTGTGTAGATTGATGAAAACAAAAACATTTAATCCATTGTAGAATTAGGCTGAAATGTAACAAAATGTGTTTATAAATGTGATATTTTCGATATTAACTGGCATCAAAATAGCCATTCCTCAAAACATGTCTGAAAAGTGACTCTTTGAAAACAGGTCTGTTTCTGTCTCCAACCGACGGAGTGGGAAAAGGCAAACTAACAGCTTGAATTACCAGCGGGCTTAGCACAGCTAAATATAGATACCATTCTGGTGGTAGGGTTTAGCACAGCTAAATATAGATACCATACTGGTGGTAGGGTTTAGCACAGCTAAATATAGATACCATACTGGTGGTAGGGCTTAGCACAGCTAAATATAGATACCATACTGGTGGTAGGGTTTAGCACAGCTAAATATAGATACCATACTGGTGGTAGGGCTTAGCACAGCTAAATATAGATACCATACTGGTGGTAGGGTTTAGCACAGCTAAATATAGATACCATACTGGTGGTAGGGCTTAGCACAGCTAAATATAGATACCATACTGGTGGTAGGGCTTAGCACAGCTAAATATAGATACCATACTGGTAGTAGGGCTTAGCACAGCTAAATATAGATACCATACTGGTGGTAGGGCTTAGCACAGCTAAATATAGATACCATACTGGTGGTAGGGCTTAGCACAGCTAAATATAGATACCATACTGGTGGTAGGGCTTAGCACAGCTAAATATAGATACCATACTGGTGGTAGGGCTTAGCACAGCTAAATATAGATACCATACTGGTGGTAGGGCTTAGCACAGCTAAATATAGATACCATACTGGTGGTAGGGCTTAGCACAGCTAAATATAGATACCATACTGGTGGTAGGGCTTAGCACAGCTAAATATAGATACCATACTGGTGGTAGGGCTTAGCACAGCTAAATATAGATACCATACTGGTGGTAGGGCTTAGCACAGCTAAATATAGATACCATACTGGTGGTAGGGGTTAGCACAGCTAAATATAGATACCATACTAGTGGTAGGGCTTAGCACAGCTAAATATAGATACCATACTGGTGGTAGGGCTTAGCACAGCTAAATATAGATACCATACTGGTGGTAGGGCTTAGCACAGCTAAATATAGATACCATACTGGTGGTAGGGGTTAGCACAGCTAAATATAGATACCATACTGGTGGTAGGGGTTAGCACAGCTAAATATTGATACCATACTGGTGGTAGGGCTTAGCACAGCTAAATATAGATACCATACTGGTGGTAGGGCTTAGCACAGCTAAATATAGATACCATACTGGTGGTAGGGCTTAGAGAGGAGTCATACCATACACCTAAATATAACTACCATAGCTGGTGGTAAGGGGTTAGAGAGGGGACATACCACACACCTAAATATAACTACCATAGCTGGTGGTAGGAGTTAGAGAGGGGACATACCACACACCTAAATATAACTACCATACTGGTGGTAGGAGTTAGAGAGGGGACATACCACACACCTAAATATAACTACCATAGCTGGTGGTAGGAGTTAGAGAGGGGACATACCACACACCTAAATATAACTACCATAGCTGGTGGTAAGGGGTTAGAGAGGAGACATACCACACACCTAAATATAACTACCATACTGGTGGTAGGAGTTAGAGAGGGGACATACCACACACCTAAATATAACTACCATAGCTGGTGGTAGGGGTTAGAGAGGGGACATACCACACACCTAAATATAACTACCATAGCTGGTGGTAGGAGTTAGAGAGGGGACATACCACACACCTAAATATAACTACCATAGCTGGTGGTAGGGGTTAGAGAGGGGACATACCACACACCTAAATATAACTACCATAGCTGGTGGTAGGAGTTAGAGAGGGGACATACCATACACCTAAATATAACTACCATAGCTGGTGGTAGGAGTTAGAGAGGGGACATACCACACACCTAAATATAACTACCATAGCTGGTGGTAGGGGTTAGAGAGGGGACATACCACACACCTAAATATAACTACCATAGCTGGTGGTAGGGGTTAGAGAGGGGACATACCACACACCTAAATATAACTACCATAGCTGGTGGTAGGGGTTAGAGAGGAGTCATACCATACACCTAAATATAACTACCATAGCTGGTGGTAGGGGTTAGAGAGGGGACATACCACACACCTAAATATAACTACCATAGCTGGTGGTAGGGGTTAGAGAGGGGACATACCACACACCTAAATATAACTACCATAGCTGGTGGTAGGGGTTAGAGAGGAGTCATACCATACACCTAAATATAACTACCATAGCTGGTGGTAGGGGTTAGAGAGGGGACATACCACACACCTAAATATAACTACCATAGCTGGTGGTAGGGGTTAGAGAGGCGACATACCAGCAGTGGAAGTCCCAACATCATACCAGGGGAGCTACAGAGCAGCATGACTGAGTGAATATAATTAGAGCTAAGACACACTGAAGTGCCTCCGGTCTCCTGGTAATATCAGAGGTGTTTGGACTGAATAAAGTTGATTAAATGTTTTCTTCATTGGAAACTTTGTTCTAAAAGAGCGTAGATTAATTCAGTGTAATTTCTGACTCTCTTTGACACTGGAAACCCCAAAGGTGACTACTGTTCAACTTCTAATAGGGCATGTGGTCCTGACCTGGCCATGAACACACACACACACGCACGCACGCACGCACGCACGCACGCACGCACGCACGCACGCACGCACGCACGCGCACACACACACACACACACACACACACACACACACACACACACACACACACACACACACACACACACCAAGTCCAGAGGGGATGGTTGGCCAAATATTTGTTTATGCAAAGTTCTGTCTCTTTCTCAATCCTTCTCTTCCTCTTCGCTTTTTCTTTCCACACGCAAAACAGAGTTGACCTGCTCAGCTCTCTCTCTCCCTCTCTCACCTCTCTCTCTCTATCTCTCCCTCTCCCACCTCTCTCTCTCTCTCTCTCCCTCTCCCACCTCTCTCTCTCTCCCTTTCCCTCTCCCACCTCTCTCTCTCTCCCTCTCCCTCTCCCACCTCTCTCTCTCTCTGTCTCCCTCTCCCACCTCTCTCTCTCTCCCTCTCCCACCTCTCTCTCCCTCTCTCTCTCTCTCCCTCTCCCACCTCTCTCTCTCTCTCTCTCCCTCTCCCACCTCTCTCTCCCTCTCTCTCTCTCTCCCTCTCCCACCTCTCTCTCTCTCTCTCTCCCTCTCCCACCTCTCTCTCTCTCTCCCTCTCCCACCTCTCTCTCTCTCCCTCTCCCTCTCCCACCTCTCTCTCTCTCTCCCTCTCTCCCTCTCCCACCTCTCTCTATCTCTCCCTCTCCCACCTCTCTCTCTCTCTCTCTCCCTCTCCCACCTCTCTCTCTCTCTCTCTCCCTCTCCCACCTCTCTCTCTCTCTCTCCCTCTCCCACCTCTCTCTCTCTCCCTCTCCCACCTCTCTCTCTCTCTCTCTCCCTCTCCCACCTCTCCCACCTCTCTCTCTCCCTCTCTCTCTCTCTCCCTCTCCCACCTCTCCCACCTCTCTCTCTCTCTCTCTCCCTCTCCCACCTCTCTCTCTCTCTCCCTCCTCTCTCTCTCTCTCCCTCCTCTCTCTCTCTCTCTCCCTCTCCCACCTCTCTCTCTCTCTCTCCCTCTCCCACCTCTCTCTCTCTCTCCCTCTCTCTCCCTCTCCCACCTCTCCCACCTCTCTCTCTCCCTCTCTCTTTCTCTCCCTCTCTCTCTCTCTCCCTCTCTCTCTCTCCCACCTCTCCCACCTCTCTCTCTCCCTCTCTCTCTCTCTCCCTCTTCCACCTCTCTCTCTCTCTCTCTCCCTCTCCCACCTCTCCCACCTCTCTCTCTCCCTCTCTTCCTCTCCCACCTCTCTCTATCTCTCTCTCTCTCCCTCTCCCACCTCTCTCTATCTCTCCCTCCCTCTCCCTCCTTCACTCTCTCTTCTTCCCTTCCTACCCAGCTAACCATTCTAGGGAGAGAGAAAGAGAACATTTTTGTAATGTTACCCGTAATGTTCTCCTAATGTTTGAGTGTCCAGTTTTCCGTTAGTCCGGGGAACATTCTATCTATGCTAACAAAAAACCTTCTGAGAACCTTTTCAGCATGTTTTGGTGATAACGTTAGGAGAACGTTCCCTTATTATCAAGCAGAATTATCTAGAACATGGTTTTTAGAATATACAACGTTAATGTTCTAGACACGTTTCATGGGAACGCTGCAGGAACCTTTCTGTGTATCAGTTGTCAGGACGTTGCCTGATGGTCCCAAAGAAACGTTCTCCAAAGAAAATATATTTTTTTATTACACATCACACCTTGTTACTATTGCCAAGCCCATCAAGGCCCTGATTGGTGAACCACAGATCCATTCACAGCTCGTTCTGTCTGTTGGCAAGGTTACACACAGACAGTGCTTTTAACATAGTGTTTTCCACTTACATATTTGACACACATGATTACATTGTGCATGTTCATTTATACAGCAATTATAATTCAATATGTTCACACATTTGATTTGAACTCACAACCTCATGGTTCACGACATTTAGATTGTGTTGCTAAACCACATCTGTGTTAGTTGTCAGTTAATTTGACTATTCTCTCATCAGTGATTGGATTGTTGTCAGTTAATTTGACTATTCTCTCATCAGTGATTGGATAGTGGTCAGTGAATTTGACTATTCTCTCATCAGTGATTGGATAGTTGTCAGTTAATTTGACTATTCTCTCATCAGTGATTGGATAGTGGTCAGTGAATTTGACTATTCTCTCATCAGTGATTGGATAGTTGTCAGTGAATTTGACTATTCTCTCATCAGTGATTGGATAGTTGTCAGTGAATTTGACTATTCTCTCATCAGTAATTTGTTAGTTATCTAATGATGGTGGAACATATTAAAATGTTTGAATGAAAACTGGACACGGGACTGTTCTTGCATGTGCTTATTGGGCCAGTATAGTTAGGCCCTGTCCAGAAGAAACACTAAACCCTTCTCCCTAGGCAATTGTTTAGATCTGAGACAACTTGATAGGTGTAAGCAATAGGGTGAATGCACTTTGAAGTAAATCTCAGCTCTGTTAAAAGTACACTCCAGACAAACTATTATTGATCCTAGTGATTCAGGAGGATCATTAAAACAGGTTGACATGCCCCACCAACATTACACAACTATACTGAAAGTCCTTCAATTGCTGCAATAAGTCAATCAAATCACTGATTAAAGAACAGTCATATTAACTGAAAGATGGTGGTGTAGCAGGAAGATCTGAGTACTGTGAACCTAAACGTGGTAAGTTCAAATCCCAGTTGAGGACATGTTGAATAATAACTACTCTATAAAATAACATGCATCATTTAATCATGTGTGTCAAAGTGTGTCAGATATCTGAGTTGAAAACATTCTATGTGTGAGCATCCTTAACTTTGCCAACAGACAAAGAACGATGAACGGATCAGTGGTTCACCAATCAGGGCCTTGATTGGCTCTGCAACAGTAATACATGTTCACCAATCAGGGCCTTGATTGGCTCTGCAACAGTAATACATGTTCACCAATCAGGGCCTTGACTGGCTCTGCAACAGTAATACATGTTCACCAATCAGGGCCTTGATTGGCTCTGCAACAGTAATACATGTTCTGGGGTCACATGCTCTGGCAACTCTCCCATGAAACATGTCTAAAACATGAATATCTTATGTTCTGAGAACATGGCAACCACGTTTGATGGAATATTCTCCTAAACCACAGAAACCTGGACGCATGAATGTTTGTGCCATGTTTCCATGACATGTGTCTAGAACATTCACAGCTTAAGTTCTGAGAACATAGTAATCACTTTCTGGGTCAATTCGATTTCACATTAAGGGAATGGTCTCGGAAACATTCGTTGCACATCACAGGAACATTCCTATGAGGAATCCTTCTATCTGTGTGCCTGTTATGGTGATAGACATGTAAACATCGCTCTCCAGATGGAACGGTCTTGTAAAGACAAGGACCTCTGCTAAACTGGCAGAGCATCATTTGCAAGTAATACTGACAAATAATACAGTGACCTAATTCAAGAAAATGTAATTGAGCTCAACTCTATTTTTATTTAGGATGAATCAAATGTAGGATGGATTTAGGTGAATAACATAGATTATACTGACTGAAAAGTGTCGGACCAGCTGCACCACAGGCTCTGGTCCAGGGCCTTCATGTCCAGAGTGAACTTGGTCACACAGAAGTCAGCGATGGCCCTCCCGTAGGCACCGCTGCAGCTGCTAAGTGGTGGAATGGCCCTCCCGTAGGCATCGCTGCAGCCGCTCACTGGGGGAAAGCCACGGGCTGCTTCAGAGGGAAGGAACATGTCATCAGATTGTAGTGTAGTTGTTGGAAGCAATCAGGGAGGCAGCAAGTTTATGAAACAGGGGCTAAATATGTGTCAAGCGTCTAAGAGTAGGAGTGATGATTTAGGATCAGTTTTGCCTTTAAGATCATAAACAATAAGATTATATGGACAGGGGGCACCAGATCCTAGATCAGCAGTCTCACTCTGAGACGCTTGCTGCATACAGACGAAGATCTTGATTCAAATACCCTTCGTTAATAAGCGTTTGATTGAGCCTGCCTGGAGTACCGGATAAGCAAGGTTTGCACTTTTGGGACCATTCCGTTGCACTAGGCAAGCTCAATTTAATGCAGCTTAAAGTATTTTAAAGACAACAAGTACTTTTTGAACCCATGTCTTGAAGGAAACATCCTAACCTGACCAGTACGGACCACCAGAATAGACTGTCCCAGTCTGTCATCCATGCATGCTTCAAGATGTTCACCATTGTCCCTGTACTCAAGCAAACAAAGGTAACCTGCCTAAATGACTATCGCTCTGCCTATAGCACTCAGTTTGTTCATCATGAAGTGTTTTGAGAGGCTGGTCAAGGACCACATCAGCTCCACCTTACCTGAAACCCTGGCCCATTAGGATATGCATACCGACCTAACAGATCCACGGATGACGCAATCGCCAGTGTTCTGAACACGCCCCTTTCCCACTTGGACGTGCTGTGAGAATGCTGTTCATCAACTACAGCTCACCACCTATTGACATTGATGGGGCTGCAGTGGAGAGGGTCCAAAGTTCCACTCTGCCAGGGCTCCAACCTCCACCCTGTAGAAGGTCTCCTTGCTGTCTGTAAATGAGCGCTAAGCCACCCAATGTCCACTTACAAGGTCATCTACGCACTAACACAATGTTAGGTAGTCCAAGGTGGAGGGTTGTCCATGTGGATAAATGTCCAGCTGGTGAGTTGGTGTGGAGCCCCAGGGGTTTACAGTAGTGTTCTCAACCGGAACTCTGGAATGCAACCAAATGGTTCAGATAGGGGTGGGGGGTCTGTAACCCTACCAGCTATGGCCTGTGATTGGGTACCCTGACAACCTGGTCCCTAACATAGAGGTGTGAAGTGCCCCCTGCCTGGACGAAAAAGTCAGACTAAGGCCGGGGGTCAGTACTTGGTAGCCTACCTCAGCTGTAAGAAGTCCCAAATGTTGTCTCTTAAGTGCCAGAGCCATGGAGAGGGTTTGAATGGTTGATGTCTGAGAGTTTCATGATTAAAGTTAGATGTTTTTGTACAGACAGCACAAAGCACTTTATGGGAAACTCAGTGTCCCAGATCTGTTTTTGCTCTTTCCTTCTCCATTGCTGTCCTTGTCAAGTCAAACATGGTCGGCATGGCAATGAGCACCAAGTTGGCATGATAGCACAACCAGACTGACGCTCAGGCTACTGTGCGGGTTCTCCTGACTTCCTCTAGCTAATAGTTCACACTTCTTTTGACACTGAGAATGAGACCAGCTCCAGGGGTCACCAGGGGTGACAGAAAGGTGGAACAGCAAAGTGCCCAAAGGCAGTTAAATGACCATTGAACAGTAGCAGAATATAGATGGTGCCTTTAAAATCACAAGGTTTACCCAGCAATAACCTTTGATGTGAGTACTCTGACTAATGTCATTCGAGAGCCATCTATAATTAGGCTACTATTAGTAATGATATCCTCCTGTGGGTGAATTGGGGACAACCCACTGGGCACAGATGTCAATTATCAAATCAAATCTTATATGTCACATGCGCTGAAAACAACAGGTGTAGGTAGACCTTACAGTGAAATGCTGAAAACAACAGTTGTAGTAGACCTTACAGTGAAAAGTTCTTACTAACAATCCAGTTTTAAGAAAAATAAGTGTAGAGTCAATGTGCGGGGCACCGGTTAGTTGAGGTAATTGAGGTCATATGTAGGTGTAAAATGGGAGTCAATGCAAATAGTCCAGGTAGACATTTGATTGGCTGTTCATGAGTCTTATCCGGCAGAAGCTGTTAATTAAGAAGCCTTTTTGACCGAGACTTGGCGCTCCGGTACCGCTTGCCGTGCGGTAGCAGAGAGAACAGTCTGGGGTGCAATTAAACGTTTATTCCACCTTGGTTCAACGTCATTTCATTGAAATGAATTGAAATCACGTTGATTCAACCAGTGTGTGTCCAGTGGGAAGCGGAATAAATAAGCTTTGTGTCAAATGTAGAGAGACCAGTTTATAGAAAGCGTTGCATTTGACTGACTGCATCTTCATGCATTTGATGCTGCTGATTCATTCAGGTTGACCCAGATATCCTTCACCTTGGTCAGCTGTTTTGTTTAGTATTGTGCGAACATGTTTTCATATTCATCATGATCATGTGTAGACTCCCAATGAGAAAATACTTGGAAAGACATCTTCCTGAGAAAGCTGCTGACTAAAGCTTAGAGACCAGATGCTCTATGTGAATACTGAACAAAATCATAATACTGGACACTTCACTTTTATAACGTCAATAATCGATGAAGTTGAAAATGGTTTAATGTCAAAATATGACATTTTCATCCTTAGCTTCATTCTACAGCACACGTTTAAAATGTTATGTATGTTTCCGTAATGGTCAAACGTTTGGATTACGCAATAAGTTGTATAGGCTACATCAAACGAAAAAGGTCAATGTAAGTCATTTGTAGATCACTTGGTACGGTTCGGCTATCTAGTAAGAATAGGAAGTGCGCCAGGGAGGCATATTGCATACAATTAAAAAACAGAAAAACAACCAGCAAACAAAAGCAAAAGAACAAATAGCTATTATATATAATTGATCAAATCACACTTACCCGCCACACATAAAACAAGGGTTAGTTTTGTCAGCGATGTACAGTCTAGTGCCATAGCTTCTTATTATGGACTGCACCGAAGAGACGCGGCAGTAACCTAACTTCTCACTCGTGTTCTCTTCTTCTGTGTATTGATGCGCTAATTCTTCCGTCTCATTGTCCTTTGCAATAACTGATTCATCAAATGAATATGCATGCTCCAACCGAAGCCATTGTTCACGCCAGTTGGCTATTTTAACTGGGGACAGGAGCGACACCCAAGTCGTGGAGCCATCCATAAATCAGTGGTAAATCGTTGGTTAACTTCCATACATAGCCGCGGGAAGTAGGGGTGTTGAGGGTTCTGCAGCGCCCCCTGAAAAATCAGAAGAAAAACACCTGCGACCCCCCCCTCCCCAACTACTTCCCTCGGTTATACTTCTGTATATAATACATTTTCTTTGTTCATAGTTTTTAAACAAGAAATGTCTGGTTAAAGTTACTATGTTGCTGTTGAGGTGGACAGTCTACCACTGTATCATAGTCCATATAATATCTATATGCCACACGTAAGTAGCCTATAGTGCCCAAAATATCACAGAGACCGGCGCAGGACTGTTGAGGTAGCACAACGGACATCGCTACCACAGCCAGGTAACCTATAGTGCCCAAAATATCACAGAGACCAACGCAGGACTGTTGAGGTAGCACAACAGACATCGCTCTCACAGCCAGGTAGCCTATAGTGCCCAGAATATCACAGAGACCGGCGCAGGACTGTTGAGGTAGCACAACAGACATCGTAGGCTCTCACAGCCAGGTTTGGCTGTATGATTTAGATGTTGTATTGCCCTGTTGCCAAGTTCTGAGATTTACAATTATATATATATATATACTATTATATATATTTTACCATATTTGTCATGTAATTACCTTGTATACAATATCCTGTGCTCTCTCCCACAGGTGGTGCAACCTCCCTAATTTATCCATCGGTTGGTTTATTCCATAATGCATGTTAAATCTTTATTCCATTGTTCATTTCATAAAGTGGGCAGTGGGCACACTATCGATCATTCTCATGTAATGCACTGGAGTCTGGATTTGTCTTTAGTATGCATGTCTGCTGCAGCTCTGATCTTGGCCATGAGAAACTCCTATTTATTAAAAGTCCTGCTGGAGATCAATAGGATTGAGGGTTTGTGATGGAGGACTGGCCAACCCTCAGGGCCTGGTTCCTCTCTAGGTTTCTTCCTAGGTTCCTGGCTTTTTCTATGGAGTTTTTCCTGGCCACAGTGCTTCTACGTCTTCACTGCTTGCTGTTTGGGGTTTTAGGCTGGGATTCTGTATAAGCACTTGGTGACATCTGCTGATGTAAAGGGCGTTATTAATACATTTCATTTGATTTGATGTGTGAATGGATCTTGTGTTTCTCCCACCACCCCTGAATCTCTCCAATTAAAGTAGATCTACCTTATGTAGTTCCCCTAGATGGCAGCAGATAATAGCCAATGACCAGTATGAGGGGCTCCTGTCATATAAGTTAGACCTGTTGGTGTACAGTGGGTCTCTCTTAGGAATAAAAGTGCTATCTAGAACCTAAAAGGGTTATTTGGCTGTCCCCTAGGGGAACCCTTTCAATAACCCCTTTGGGTTCCATGTAGAACACATTCCACAAAGGGCTCTAAATTGAACCCAAAAGGGTTCTGCCTGAAACCAAAAAAGGTTCTGCCTGAAACCAAAAAAGGTTCTACCTGGAACCAAAAACGGTTCTCCTATGGGTACCGCTAAATAACCCTAATAAGACATACATATTTACCATTACTAAGGCATCAACTACCATACACACACACACATATATATATATGCACATTATCTACTTTAGCAGATTAGCCTAATTTGTATCATAATTATATATTTTAAAGTATAACCACAGACCTACCTTTAATAAGATGTTGAACTACCATGCTTTTCCCCCTGTAAGACACAGGAGTAGGCCTACATCTTACTGATTATAAGCATAACCAGTTGTTCAATTCACTGTGTGGACTACAGGGGATGATACTGTATTACAGTTGGACCCATGTTGAAATGCATAGTAAGCCTATATAGTTTGGCCCTCTTGTGGTTATTGGCAGTATGTTGTTAGAATCCTACAGAGACTGTAACTGTAAAAGTATCATAGTCCATATAATGTCTATATGCCACATAGCACTTTGACAGACACAGAGAGACCCAGAGGCAGGGACATATACATCATTAATTCATTACAGTGTTTTGGCCATTTCTCTCACAGCAATGTGTTGACTTTGAGGAAAGATTGTATTCTGATTGACATCGATATAAAAACAATAACGAGGCCTAGTTGTTTTCACAAAATTATATGAGTCGTTTTGCTCTAGATGGCCTATCTGGGTTCTGTGGTTAACCTACTTTGGTTTGGGCACGTCATGCTCTCAATGGACGCAGTAGGCACAATTCTTCTCCTCTCTGTAAGGTTACGTGTACTGTAGCCTCAAGGCCTATTCAAATACGTCTAGTCAATGTCAACACCTATTCTGTCAACAAATACCATTTCTGAAGAGAAAGTAAAATAGAAACGCACAATACTTTTCGCATACAAACAGTTATTCCGATGCAATTGTTGGCTATGCGCATTTTACGCACACTTAGGGAAGTGTATAGGCCAGGGTCTGAGACAGGTGTACACTGTGCATCAAGAGAACAACTGTATATCAATCCTAATGAGCCAATGAGAGAGTGATATGAGTGATATGGGCGTGATTATTAAGCTCAGAGTCTTTCCCTCGACCAATCAGTGGACTGTAGGAGGTGTTAGCCGCACTGAAGGGGTGTGTCAAAACCCCCCCAGCCGTCTGCTGGATCGTAGTGTGAGGAGTAATGGCATGGAGTATCAGTGGTCAAAACCGGTCAAAACATTGGTCACTATAAGAACTACAAACGAACCTACTGTTTTCGTCGCGTTTAACTTGTGCATTGAACTATTTGGGCAAACGGAGGACGTCATGACGCGCGCATGTGGACCCAGTTTCTGAAACTGCCAAGAGCCGATATTTCCTTTTAAATAACGGAATACCTTATTGGACATGTGAGTTACCGGAGTTATCGTCAGCAACCGTGCAAAATGAAGTTTCCCCTGTGTCTTCGATGTCTCCTCATCTCCTTCGTGGTGTTCAGGCCGAGCACAGCACAGTCAGGTGAGTGAGAGCAACAGACAGCGCGCTCATGAGCAAGGTCTTCGGCTATGGTATTTGCCGTTCTAAACTGCCCGTAATAATTGATCTAAAATACAAATAACTGACCACGCTGCTGCTGATATGAAATGTTGTTGTGAAGTAGAACAGTATGTACATTGACACACTTCAAGCTGGCATGTTGTAATTGTCCATGACATTACTGCAGTCGTCTTCGTAAACAAATCTGAAGTTCACAAACACGCATGTCATTCCGCAAAGTGCATCACCGGATGTCAATAAAGCCCACTCACTCAAGATTGTCACTATTAATGAATCCTATCCGATGGCATCCTTTCCCGTAGGGAATAGTCTTGAATTAATATTGTCATACAACTCGAATAGGCTACCCCACACACAGAGGGTCATGGATTTCATTTAAAAAATCGTAGTTTCTAAGATACGCTCCAGGCATTGATTATTTATTGCTTATCAGGTGCGTCGTATCTGGATGAAACGACTTTCTCCCGTATTTGAGAGAGTTGGGCTAGTCATTTTAATTATATAGCCTGAAGTGTTAGAGGCAATTCTTCGTTTGCTGGTTGTTATTGCCATGATTCTGACGTAACACAGTGATTACACAGGCTACTTGTAATTATTAATGATATCTAGCCTTGAGTCTTTAGCAATGATTATTTAGCAATGCTTTAGCCTGTACATTTGGTTTGCGAACAAACTTGACTGCGTCAACAGTTTTCGTTGAAGTGTCCTGTGGACTATTGTCTCATCAGATCATAATGTACCCTAGGCTATTTATTTCAGCGAATCACCTATATGAATAGTAGATTTTGGTCTTATGCTTTCGGCTGAATATCGTTGAGGGGTTCCTTTCCTCTATATTAACAGCAAAATACATTTTCTAATGTTACAATATTTAACGTATGTAGCAAATCAAATCGAATAATTCGCCCTTGATGTTCACCTCCCCCTGTGGTTTCCCTGCAAGCTGAAAATAATTTAAGTGACAGGTGAAACAGTCCCGCAGCCGCCACTTGTTCGGTCAAATGCGCATGGTAGAGAGGCATTCACATCGACAGGCACTCGCTGAGGCAAGCGAATAGCTCACGCTCCCCCCTCTCCCTCCCTCCCAGCGCGCGGTCCAGAGCGGGTCCCACGCTCGTCCCTCGGTGTTCTCATACCGTAACCTACGAGCCTGTTTGTCCATTATGCATTTTGGCCTGCTACTGAAATGGAGCCCGTTTATGAATCGGGTTTGTTGTCGTCTCATTGATGTGTGGGGGTTGGCTGTGTCAGCGATCCAATTGAATGTCAAATTCATGGCTAAAATCATTGTTTTCAGAGAATGTGACTTAGCTGGCTACCGTCCATGTTCATTGTCATATCCATTCAACCGTTGATAAAGAGGGGGGCATTTTAATTACCAAATGATGTTGGCTTTTGAACTTTTCTACTATACCTTCTACTTTTTATGTTGATTAATTGAACTCCCGCGTCTCACCTCAACCCCTCCTCTCCTTTTTTTATGGGCTTTGATGAGTTCATTTTAGCAGTGCAAAATATGAGGACCTGAACTATAAGCACAGCCGTGGGAAGTACGGTGCTGCAGCACCCCCTGAAAAATGACAATAATAAAACAATATAAATGTTGTTGTTTTTTTAATGTTTTTTTCTCTCACAAAAGTAGTGCACTGGGCCTTTAATAGTCCTTTAGAATAAAATTAAAACGTTTCATTCCCTTATAGAACAGTACATCTGTGTTGCATTCAAACACAATATCCAGCGTTTCTTTCAGATCCATTTGTAGGATCCTATCTGGCTTGTCTGAATGCTGCTGTTACATATCTTAGCAGACTTGCCACAACTGAAGATCATCCTGGGAAATCAACATTATTCTATTCTATACAATTCTATTCTGTTCTATTCTATACTACTATAGTCTATCCTATTCTATTATTTACAATTCTATTCAATTAAATTATATTATATACTATTTGATTCTATTCTGTTCTATACTATTCGATACTATACTATTCTATACTGTTCTATTCTATACTATTATATCATATTCTATTTTATACTATTCTATTCTGTTCTATACTATTCTATTCTATACTATTCTAATTTACACCATTCTATTCTATACTATTCTATAATATTCTATACTATTCTATTATATACCATTCTATTCTATACAATTCTATTTGATACTATTCTATTATATACTATTTTATACTATTCTATTTTATTCTATACTATTCTATTATATGCTATTCTATTCTATACTATTCTATTATATGCTATTCTATTCTATACTATTCTATTTTACACTATTCAATATTATTTTATTTTATACTATTCTATTCTATTTCATTCTATATTCTACACTATTCTATGGTATTTTATACCATTCTATTCTATACTATTATTTACTATTCTATTCTAAAACATTCTATTATATACTATTCTATTCTAGACTATTCTATTCTGTACTATTCTATACCATTCAAATTTATTATATACCATTCCATTCTAGACTATTCTATAATATTATTTTCTATACCATTCCATTCTAGACTATTCTATATTATTCTATTCTATACCATTCTATTCGGTTTTATTCTATACTATTCTATTCTGGACTATTCTGTACTATTATATTCAATATTTTTCTATTCTATACCATTGTTTTATATACTATTCTATTCTAGACTATTCTATTCTAGACTATTCTATACTATTATATTCAATACTATTCAATACTATTCTATACTATACTATACCATTCTATTATATACTATTGTATTCTATACCATTCTATTCTATACTACTCTATTCTAGACTAGACTAGTCTATACTATTCTATTTTAGGACTTGACTTAGGTTCTAATATAGTGTATAAGACAATAGTAACATTGTGGAGGTGCACATTGGTGTCACCATATTTAGACATCATAACGCTGGTCTCTCGGTGTTGAGGTGAGGAGACGACCTGCTGGTCTTGATTTGGTGGATGTGCAACATATCTGTCTGAAGGCAATATCACTGATATACACATGTCATGAGGACTGGGACGTTCCCCAGCACACCCCTGCTGTGTCTTGGTTCTCTAGACTGAGGTAGAGGTGGTGCATGAGGACTGGGATGCTCCCCAGCACACCCCTGCTGTGTCTTGGTTCTCTAGACTGAGGTAGAGGTGGTGCATGAGGACTGTGATGCTCCCCAGCACACCCCTGCTGTGTCTTGGTTCTCTAGACTGAGGTAGAGGTGGTGCATGAGGACTGGGATGCTCCCCAGCACACCCCTGCTGTGTCTTGGTTCTATAGACTGAGGTAGAGGTGGTGCATGAGGACTGTGATGCTCCCCAGCACACCCCTGCTGTGTCTTGGTTTTATAGACTGAGGTAGAGGTGGTGCATGAGGACTGGGATGCTCCCCAGCACACCCCTGCTGTGTCTTGGTTCTCTAGACTGAGGTAGAGGTGGTGCATGAGGACTGGGATGCTCCCCAGCATACCCCTGCTGTGTCTTGGTTCTCTAGACTGAGGTAGAGGTGGTGCATGAGGACTAGTATTCTCCCCAGCACACCCCTGCTGTGTCTTGGTTCTCTAGACTGAGGTAGAGGTGGTGCATGAGGACTGGGATGCTCCCCAGCACACCCATGCTGTGTCTTGGTTCTCTAGACTGAGGTAGAGGTGGTGCATGAGGACTGGGATGCTCCCCAGCACACCCCTGCTGTGTCTTGGTTCTCTAGACTGAGGTAGAGGTGGTGCATGAGGACTGGGATGCTCCCCAGCACACCCCTGCTGTGTCTTGGTTCTCTAGACTGAGGTAGAGGTGGTGCATGAGGACTAGTATTCTCCCCAGCACACCCCTGCTGTGTCTTGGTTCTCTAGACTGAGGTAGAGCTGGTGCATGAGGACTGTGATGCTCCCCTGCACACCCCTCCTGTGTCTTGGTTCTCTAGACTGAGGTAGAGGTGGTGCATTAGGACTGGGATGCTCCCCAGCACACCCCTGCTGTGTCTTGGTATTATAGACTAAGGTAGAGGTGGTGCATGAGGACTGGGATGCTCCCCAGAACACCCCTGCTGTGTCTTGGTTCTCTGGACTGAGGTAGAGGTGGTGCATGAGGACTGGGATGCTCCCTAGCACACCCCTGCAGTGTCTTGGTTCTCTAGACTGAGGTAGAGGTGGTGCATTAGGACTGGGATGCTCCCCAGCACACCCCTGTTGTGTCTTGGTTCTCTGGGCTGAGGTAGAGGTGGTGCATGAGGACTGGGACGCTCCCCAGAACACCCCTGCTCTGTCTTGGTTCTCTAGACTGAGGTAGAGGTGGTGCATGAGGACTGGGATGCTCCCAGCACACCCCTGCTGTGTCTTGGTTCTCTAGACTGAGGTAGAGGTGGTGCATGAGGACTGGGATGCTCCCCAGCACACCCCTGCTGTGTCTTGGTTCTCTAGACTGAGGTAGAGGTGGTGCATGAGGACTGGGATGCTCCCCAGCACACCCCTGCTGTGTCTTGGTTCTCTAGACTGAGGTAGAGGTGGTGCATGAGGACTGGGAAGCTCCCCAGCACACCCCTGCTGTGTCTTGGTTCTATAGACTGGGGTAGAGGTGGTGCATGAGGACTGTGATGCTCCCCAGCACACCCCTGC